>NC_091551.1:9618538-9621038 GCF_042767895.1 Penaeus vannamei
GGAGGGAGGGAGAGAGAGAGAGGGAGGGAGGGAGGGAGGGAGGGAGAGACAGACATGGAGAAAGATTGGAAGGGAAAGAGAGACGAGCCACAGGTATGCAAAAGAAATCGTCTTCAGCGCCAGCCCAGGGACCCCTAGCAGCCGGCGCCCAAAGCATTGTCATTATTCCGAGGTTGGTAGATTCCAGGAGGGAGTGAATGTCGGTTTTGTGGGAAAGGATTTGAGGCGATGCATCTTTTATGTACATTTTCTAGTTTCCGTTTTCACCATCATCACCATCACCACTACCATCCCCTCCATCATCATCATTACCACGACCACCATCATCATCATCATCATTATTATTACCATCACTACCAGCATCATCATCATCATCACCATCATCACCACCACCACCATCATCATCACCTCCACCACCATCATCATCATCACCATCACGATCCTTCAAGCGATTTTCAGTTTGATTTCCTTGTTGAAGACAGCTGGAGATATGCAAATTGCGTTACCATTTGCTGTGATTTCATTGTCCTGAAATGCATGATGAATTGAAGATAGCACCACCTTGCCTTGTTCTAGTGTTGTTATGGGACAAACATGTCAAAGGGTAAAATCGGTGATGAAATTAACCCTGGTGATGGAGGATATAACTTTTATATTATCATAACATTTTTCGCAATAATGTTATGGATAGCCTTGTCAGAAGAGAAGCAAGATTGATATAGACATTGATATTGAAGGGTGAATCGCATATGTAATTAACCTTACACCCTGCCTTTATTGATTATTTATATAAGATGTAGAAAGGGTTATGCCTTGTAGGAAGGGCCTGCGCTATGCAAGAAACAGTTGGAAAAGATTTATACGGCGAAGAACACAAATGCTACTGTGCGTATTACCCCCCCCCCCTCTCCACGGGTACTGATAAAGATAATCCATCCTCCGATTTCAGATTTTTAATTCGCCCAGAAGTTGATGTTGAGAGGGGGAGAAAGAAAGACAGAAAGAAAGGGAGGGAAGAAGTAAAAAAAAAAAAAGGTGAAAGAGAGAGAGAGACAGAGACAGACAGACAGAAAGACAAAGACAAAAAGGAAACATCCACAACCACAGAGGTAAGAAAAGGTGTTAGCCTCTCCCCCAACTCCTCCACTCACCCCCCCCCCTTCCCCTCCCCCCCACACACACAAGTCGAGCGCGTCGTGGCGGATGACTTTGGCAATCATTATCCCGACTAATCAGGCAGCTGTACCTTCCCACACGCAGCGCCTTCTCTGGCCGTCGCAAATAGCATGCTGTATCCTAGCTGTGACCAGAAAGGCGAGGGGGGGGTTATTACTATTATCATTATTGTTATTTTGTTATTATTATATTGTTATCACTGTAATGTAATGATGTAATGATCACTGTAATGATCGTGATAATAATATTAATGATAATGTAATGATGTAATGATCAATGTAATGATCGTGATAATAATATTAATGATAATGATAAGCAGTGATCATAGTAATATCAATAATAATGGTAATTGTAATGATCATGATAATAATAGTGATAGTAATAAAGATAAAGAAAATGACAATAATAATAATAATGGTGATAGGAATGCTGAAGATGACGATAATGCAAATTGATATTATTATTGCTGCTGCTGTTGTTTCTATTATTTTCACTACTGCTACTTCTACTTGGTATCATTGATGTTGTTATCATCCGAATTGTACTTGATATCACCATTCTTATTTGGCTCTTTATCGCTCTTACCATAATAACGATAGCATCATCATTATTGCTAGTACTATATGCAATACCATTTGCCTATTATATTCACCGTTCCATCATCATTATTTTCCGTTACTATTGCAGTTAGGACTTGTTGACAAATATCCCCCCCCCCATTCTGTTCAATCCTTTGATTACAGGAGTCGCATCGAAGAAGAAAGAAAAACATTATATATCTCTACTATCTTCCTGTCATGGCAGTTTTACCTTTATGGCAATACTGTGGACACTGTCCTCACCCGAATGGTCATTAAGAACGATTTGCATATGCGGGTGTTTAAGAATGCGTTTTTGTTTAAATTGGTTTTATTATTATTTATTATTATTATTATTATTTTTTTTTTTTTTTGTATGATGAGTTTTAAAAATCTTTTTCATTGTTATTTTCATTTGTTCATAATTGTCCGTATTAGCAAATGAATTTGGATAGATTATAAAATCGTCAGAAAATTGAAGACGTGATGTCGAAAATAACAAAAATCGAAGCAATATAAGGAATATAAAAAAATCCCTTTAATGGAATGTTAAGAAAAGCTTCCTCTCCTTCTCTCTTTTTTATGGTGGAGCACAGGCCAAAATGTGGCCTATAGTGTGTAATGCAGCAGAAATATATTAAACCTAGGCCTACTTGGGCGCAAGTTATAGTCGCCCTGCAGTGTAAAAATGGGATGCTGAAACACACGGAGACGGAGAAACTGGAGAGTCAGATAAAAGCTTCACG
>NC_091551.1:9628538-9638538 GCF_042767895.1 Penaeus vannamei
AAAGAAATGATGTTGGTCCTTATCAACAATTCACCTACCAAGGGTAGCTATTGCCTTCATCCCCGATCTTCATTTCGGCCTCACGGTATATTTATTGACTGACTCTGTCATGCGTAATGCCCACGTCAGCTACCATATTCCACGGGCCAGTAGGATTCGGTCGGTGGTCTTATCTCATGCTTATTTAGCGGTCCAGTGGCCGGTCGAGAGCACCACTTCCCTCGCTGTTCGCCCGACCGAGCAGCCTCCCTTCCCAGCTGCCTTCCCGCCTCCTTTCTGGAACTGATTCGAAACAGTCGCTCGGGTGTTTCGAACGGGTGCCTCGAGCTTTGGAAGGGGGGGGTCTTTCTGTGGCGTTATCTGAGAACAGACACTGAGGTAGATGGAGATTTGGGGGTCGGGTAAAAACACTTCTTCACGTTTCGAAACACGTGGGAAACGCTTATTTTCTGCCAAATTGTTTAGTAAAGGTATCCTAGATAACCAGCCGAGGCACAATCATCTTTTGTAATAGCAGGAAGTTTTGTTTCAAAGTTGGACTTGTAATAGTCAAGAAATTAAGGATTTTCATAAGCTGGAGATTTGGTGTTTTAAGAAGTGTTGATGTAATTTAGCTTTTTAAGTTTTATACTCGCAAGATTTTCTTGTATTCCCTAAGAGATTCCAAAGAATAAGTAAACTGCTCCTTTCGTAGACTGAGAGAAGACATGGGGGGATGCCGCTGCTGGACTGGCCAGAGACCATCACTTTTCTCTAAGATTGATCGTCCGTTCTTCATTCCTCAGGAACGGACGAAGTGGCCGAGGGGGGGGGGGGACGCCTGTAGCTAGATTACGGGCGCTATAGATATCCCTCTTCCTGTCTCTCTTCCCCCCACCCCAACCCACTGCCAAACTTACACAACCCTATACAACCCTCCCGAACTTTACCTAACCCCTACCCGACACTACCCAACCCTACCCAACCCGATTCCTTTGTTGGGAAAACTAGAGGTATTAACTTCACTTTTGCAGCCAGGCAAACAGCGCGTTGAGTTGCGGCCAATTGCATTTCCCGAGATTGTTCGACGGTCGCGCTTGTTTACTCGGGCTGTTGGGCCGCGAGGGCTTCGGAAATGGGCTCGTTCTTAACAAACAAAATGTGCGTTTTAAGACTTCGGGTGCACATGCTTTGTTTCAAGTGAGGTTTCCGTAATAGGTTTCTTATCGCAGATTACTCCGTCTCTCTGTGTATTGTGCGGCAGAAGGATAGCGAAGGTACTGTTTCATTTAAAGACTGTGGTGCGTTCAGTTTGCTTGTGTAACTTCGTCTGGTTTATGGGTTTAGAAACTACGATGAAATTGTAGTGATTCTTCTTGGAAATTTCAGTTTTACTGCGTTCGGGTTCTAAACTTCGATCCAAGTTTGGATAGAAGAGAACACACGTACGAATCTTTAAAGTATTTTTTAATGTATGGATATTATTTCTGCATCTCCGTGCGCGTGTCCCCGGGGTTTCTGGAGTGCACATGTTGTCATGTCGTTGATGTCGGCGCTCTCAAGGTATTGATTACCTTTCTGGACGCCTTGCCCTTGTCCTCGTCTCAACAAGTTGTTCCTTCTCTTGTTCCTAAGGCTTTATTTATTTGGCTCTCGTTCTTATTCTTTGTTTATCTCTTTCGCCCCGTCGTTTTGAGTTCCGTCTTTTTTCTTTTGATTTCACATCCTTTGCGATACCTCGTCCTTCCCTTTTCTGTTATCCAATCTTACGCATTCGCCTTATTTTTACCTCCTTTTATGTATATAGCCAGCACAACACGTCCCGAACAAGATGTGTCTGATGGAATAGTTCTTTATAGTTTATATTAAGAGTGAGCGTAGAGTTGTGGTACGAAACGATGCCGTTTGCAGATACGCGCTCACCTGATTCCGTAGGGCGGGTTGGTTCTCCCCGGCCCTTCCGGTTAGGGCTGTTTGTTTGTGTCTCGTCTCATTTCTTTCTCTTTCATTAATCCTTTCTTTTATTCTCTCTCTCTCTCTCTCTCTCTCTCTCTCTCTCTCTCTCTCTCTCTCTCTCTCTCTCTCTCTCTCTCTCTCTCTCTCTCTCTAGCTCTCTCTCTCTCTAGCTCTCTCTCTCTAGCTCTCTCTCTCTAGCTCTCTCTCTCTCTAGCTCTCTCTCTCTCTAGCTCTCTCTCTCTCTAGCTCTCTCTCTCTAGCTCTCTCACCCTCTCCCTCCTTCCTTCCTTCCAACAACTAATATCCATCCTAAAAATCATACATTAAATGTCTCCCGCTGGAGTCTTCCCAGACTTACCAAATTTGAGTTGTGAATCACAGCGCCCTCTGTCAGTGTCCCGTTTACCCTGAGGAATGGCAACGCTTGCTTCCTGTGGCGTCTTTGTCGTGTCTGGCTACGTTGGCCTTGGACGGGAAGTGGAGGAAGTGATAGGTTATAGATTTCGTTGCTATTTCGTCCTCTTTTTTCTGTATCCTTGTATATATAATTTTTTTTCCTTATTTCTCTCATTTTCTGTATGTATATGTATATATATGTATATATATGTATGTGTGTGTATGTATGTATGTATATATGTATATATGTATATATATATATATATATTACATATATGTATATATTATATATATGTATATATAGATGTATATATGCATATTTGTATATATATATATATATATATATATATATATATATATATATATATATATATATGTGTGTGTGTGTGTGTGTGTGTGTGTGTGTGTGTGTGTGTGTGTGAATTTGTATATAATATTTGTATGTGTTTATGTATGTATGTATGTGTGTATGTATATGTGTGTATATATATACTATATGTATATGTATATATATATATGTATGTATGTATGTATGTATATGTATATACATAAATGTAACTGTTTATGCATACATATGCATGTATATTTATGTATATACATACATATATACATATATGTTTATACATACATATGTATTTATATACAAACATGTATATATTATGTATATCTATATGCATATACATAAGTATATATATGCATATATACACTTATTTGTATATATAGATATATGTATATGCATGCGTATACACACACATACATACGTACATGCATATATACATACATACGTACATGCATACATATAGTACACACACACACACACACACACACACACACACACACACACACACACACACACACACACACACACACACACACACACACACACACACACACACACACTCACACACACACACACAGGCATACACACATGTATATATATATATGTATATATATATATATATATATATATATATATATATATATGTGTGTGTGTGTGTGTGTGTGTGTGTGTGTGTTTGTATGTATGTATATGTCTGTGTGTTTGTGTGTGTGTGTGTGTGTGTGTGTGTGTGTGTGTGTGTGTGTGTGTGTGTGTGTGTGTGTGTGCGTGCGTGCGTGTGTGCGCGCCCGCGCGCGCATGCGTGTGTGTGAGAGTGCAAGTGAGCGTGTGAGTGTGCGTGTGAGTTTGCGTACACGGGCGTGCGTGCGTGTTTGTATGCATGCATGTATGGATCTAAGACTTGAGCTGGAACTGCTGTCTACTGACGATCATATTATTATGTCTTGATGGCAAGAATAAATCTCCTACAGTTGAGCGGTTCAGTTCGCCATAGCACTGTTATCTTCGGAAAAGGGTTAACATGATTATTGGATTATAGGCGGGCGACATTACCTGAACTGCCTTGATGGTTCCAGTACTGGAATTTTGTTCTAGTGCGGCTGGTACTTAAGGAATTCTGATGTCAGAGCGGTGACCGGTAAATGCAGGTCGTAGGATATAAACCGGGTCTTACGAGTTCGGTTTAGTGGGCCGTAAAGCATCAGTTAGTGTTGCTCCCTGGTCTGAGTGCAAGTCTGGCGTCCCCCGGATCGTATGTAAATAACGTGTCTGCGCGCCATTGCTCGACTTGCTGTATGTGCTGAGTCATGTGTCAGGTTCTGAAGGAAAATCTTATACACATTGGACTTTCAGGGCCTGCTGCACCCTTCAAGGGGTAGATGGGAGGTGAATAACTACTGGCTTGGTCTCAGTGCACTGGCTTGTGTAAGATCAAAGTCTTTTCTGAGTTTCTTTGCTTTCACGTACGATGCTTTGTCGTTAAGGTTTCTGAAATTTGGGGGACGTTAAGTTTTTTAAAATGTTCCTTATAAACGCTACACTTTATACTGTAAAATCGTGGTGATAACATTTATAAATATGTCTGACAAACTTCCTTGTGAAATTCCATAAATGTTATGCACTATTTAACTTTCCTTATTATTCAAATATTTGCATTAAGAAACATGTTGGGTAAAAAGTATCGAAATGTTGTAAAAGACGAGAAACGTTAGCCATCCCTGAGCACACGAACGAATTTCCTCAAGAATTGTAAAACAGACTTCATACAACTGTCCTTAGAAAACGTTCGTGCTTGGATTCCCAAGTTCAGCTGTTCTCCAAAGTCCACATAAACGCGTGTGTATTTTTACTGCAAATGAAAGAATTAGGTATAATAAACTTTTTTTCATTTTGACCGGCAGTTATTCCGAAAGCAGCTGCCTACCCCGACCCACCCCGCCCTGGAGTGATATGTCAGGTCGCGCAGTCATCTGCGTGCCCATACGGCGCTCGCCGGTTATTGACTCGCGTTCGAGTGTATGACGACAACGTTCGAGCTGCAGGCCTCCGTAACGCGCGTTCATTCTGCATTTATTGTCTCTCCTTGATGACGTGCGGAGCCGGCGGGTGTCCGATGATTCGGACTCTCTTCGCTTCCCGGATCCGGTTCACGTTTATTTGTGTCCGCGATGCATTTTGCTTTGGGTGGGAATGTATTCTGATGTGGCGCGGGAGACACTGCGGGCGCCAGGGGGTTAACGATGGTGATTTAGCTGACCGGGATAGAGTCGTATTGTATTACTATGAAGGTTATCTACTTTAATAACCTTAGATAACAAAGGGAACTTTTGGTGAGTCTAATGATGGACCAGCATTTTTCTCTCATTTTTATTATAAGTCTGTGTAGATATATTAGCGAAGGATTGGTATAGCAATTACCTCACGTGAATATCTCGGAATTGCGTTTGAGTTAACATTTGTATATTGGATGAAGGGCATTGAGGGTAGATACGAACAGTTTGGACAATAGTTCCTGGATGCACATATATGTAAATATTCTCAACACATATCTGTACATCATACATATATGTTTTCTAGTTATAATTAGATCTTAGGTTCTATCTCAAACGGTTTAAGGTGGTTGATCATAATTATCACTCATCTTTAAGATAATTACAAGGATTGGCAGATAGAGCATAACATGAGCTTATTTTCTCCTACAAAAGACAGTGATCCGTTAACTCCATTTCAAAAGTATTAGTATTTGTACTGTTCGATAATGTATTCTTTAAGAGGCATCTTTCGTAAAATTCCCCTGCAATGCGTTCCATATGCCGTTATACAGTATCCGTTGCCAACACTTCCTGCTTGATAATTAAAGTGTAAAAGATAGCATGGTCTTAAACTGGAATTTATAGAAAAAGTATAATTCCCAGAAGAGGGATAATGTACATATTGTTTTAGTTTTCGAAAGCGGAGAAATGTGGAAATGGGGAGGTAATTTGAGAAGGGAGGGTGGTGTGGGGGGGGGGTTGAGGGTTGGAATTTCTAGATAGAGAAAAATCGGGGAAGTGCAAATAGTGTAAGAGGGGGAGAAAATTCAGGGGCGCTGAGTAACGGGGAGATATTTTTAGAGGGAAAGATGCACGCGTATTTTGGAGCAAAGTCATGTCCCAAGGCGAGGGGGAGAGAGAAGGGTGTTATTTCGTGGGTTCGGCCGAAGGGGAGAGGGGATTTCGGGCTGTTTGTGCTTTGAGGAAGGACTTGGCGGACGCAGCGAGAACTAACAACGAAGGGCCGTTATGTTGATTATGAAATTGCAAGGAACGAGGGTAGCAGCCGGGTGTTATTTATGTGTATATTTATTCTGATTGCGCATTGTGATTTCATGCGTGTGCTTTCACCCCCAGGAGGAAAATATATAGCCTGTATTTGTCAAAATTTAGTGGTATTTCAATTAGCAGAAAGGGAATGATGAGACCTCAACCTTCATGATGAAATGTACATTTTTACAGTGGAATGTGCAAGTACTTTAGTTGAAGACAAGAAATAGTAATGAAAAAAACAAGAAGCTGGGAGCAATGCTGTCTACAGAAGACGATATGAACGAAGGGGAAACTTTGCTTGTTGTTTGTTATGACGTCACACATCAGCTCGCCCTGATAACAGAGGAGCGGCCAAGTTTACGCCTCTGGCCCTACGTGATCGGAAATCTTCGGGAGGGTCATATCGAATCTCGGGGAAGTTAACGGGAGAAGAGGGGGGTAGGGGCAGGGGGGGGAAGGGAGGGAAAGCGACAGATGGAGGTGGAACGACAGCGGCAAAGTTTGTCTTCGGGAGGCGAGGAGCGCGCCCGGCATGCGTGCGTGTGTTTGGCCTCCGATCAAATGAGCAGAAGGAATGTGGCCTTTGGGCGAGGGACTTTGTCTCGGGAGGAAGATGATGGAGTCTTGGTGGCCGAGCGCGTCTTGGGCCGGTGCGCGCGTCCTTCTTGCGGTGCGGCCGGGAAAGGGAGGAGGAGGGGGGGGAGGCGAAGGAGGAGAAGGCTTTCGGTGTGATTTAAACTTTTTTTTCAAGTTTGGAAGCGATTGTTTGAGGTTCCCGGGAGATTGGCTGTGATCATGTCGAGATCCGGAAGTCGTCGGTGCCGTTTGTATCGATGCTTAAAGTTTGGCTTTGATTGTATCAGCAAATGGAAACTTGACTCCGGCGGCGCTCTGCGTGGCTCCGATGTTCGGGACGTCTCGCTCAGCTGACGGGGCGAGGTTTCCGGTTGGAAAGTCTTGGCTGGAGGTTGGGCAACTTCCCTGCGATACGTAATGATACTCTGTGGTTTTCATTATTGCCATCAACTTCATTTACATTATCATCATCATCATCATCAATCGTGAACACCAATATCATCATCTTCAACACCATCATCATCATCATCATCTTCAGCACCATCATCATCATTTTGAACACCATCATCATCAACATCTTCAATACCATCATCATAATCTTCAACACCATTATTATCATCTTATTCTTCATCTTCAACATCATCATTATCATCATCATCATCACTGTCGTCACTATCACCATTATCATCACCACCATTATTAATATTACTATTTTCATCGTTATTATTACTATTATTATTATTATCATAATCATTATCATTATCATTATCATTATTATTCATCGAACGCCCACCTTTGGCCGCTTGAATATTACTCTAGCAGTGCTATTCCGAAGCACCTGGTTGTACTATGTACTATGCTACACAAAATGCACTCGCGAGCACTCACCCAGTGCCCCGCTACCCATTCAGAGGAAATCTTGGATTATGCTCAAGTTAGTTGATCATTTACCAAACGAAACGAAACAAAAAAAGAAACCGTAAAATTAAATACAGTCTCTCCTTATGCACACATTTATCCATACGAAACACGTACGCTTACAAAAAAGAAAAAAAAAAATGCTGGAAAATGTTGCATGTAGGTATCATCTGTATAATGAGGGAAGGTGGAGAGACGGCGCGCTGTGAGAGCTTGGATATTGATTGTGAGCCGGACTTGTATGGGCAAGAGCCAGGCGGTCGAGCTCTGTGCTGCTGGCTGTGCTTGCCGGGTGCTTGGGCTGGGGTTGGGGTTTCGGTTAGGGCTAGGCTGGGGTTTGGGTGGGGGTTGGGGTTAGGGCTGGGGCTGGGGTAGTGCTTGGGTTGGGGTTAGGGCTGGGGCTGGGATGGTGCTTGGGTTGGGGTTTGGGTTAAGGCTGGGGCTGGGGTTAGGGTTCAGGCTGGGGTTGGGGGTTAGGGCTGGGGCTGGTGCTTGCGGTGCATGGGGTTGGGGTTGGGGTTAGGTCTGGGGTGGTGCTTGGGCTGAGGTTTGGGTTCGGGCTAGGGTGGTGCTTGGGTTGGGGCTGGGGTTTGGGTTCGGGCTGGGGTGGTGCTTGCCTGGTGCATGGGGTTGGAGCTGGGTTAGGGCTGGGTTGGGTTTGGGATGGTGCTTGCTTATTGTTTGGGCTGGGGCTGGGTGGGTGCTTATGTTGGGGCGGGGTTGATGCTTGGGTTGGGGCTCTGGGCTGGGGTTTGGGTTGGGGCTGGGGTGGTGCCTAGGTTGGGGCTGGGGTGGTGCCTAGGTTGGGGCTAGATTGGTGCTTGCTTATTGCTTGGGCTGGGATGGTGCTTAGGTTGGGGCTGGGGTGGTGTTAGGGTTGGGGTTGGGTTGGTACCTAGGTTGGGGCTGGAGTGGTGCTAGGGTTGGGGCTGGGGTTGATGCTTGGGTTGGGGCTGGGATGGTGCTTGGGTTGGGGCTGGGGTGGTGCTTGGATTGGGGCTGGGTTGATGCTTGGGTTGGAGCTGGAGGTGCTGGTGCTGGGTTGATGCTTGGGGTTGGGACTGGGGCGGTGCTTGGGTTGGGGCTGGGGCGGTGCTTGCGTTGGGGCTGGGGCGCAGCTTGGCTTGGGGCTGGGGCGGTGCTTGGGTTGGAGCTGGGTTGATACTTAGGTTGCGGCTGGAGTGGTGCTTGGCTTGGGGCTGGGTTGGGGCTGGGGTGGTGCTTGGGTTAGGGCTGGACGAGATCGTGGGAGCTAGCTGATGAGAAGAGTGGTATACATACGTGTATGAATACGCTTGGATCTCCTGGCATACTTAGATTTGTTTACTAGCTTTCTCCCTCTCACTTTCCCTTCATCCTCTCTCTCTCTCTCTCTCTCTCTCTCTCTCTCTCTCTCTCTCTCTTTCTTTCTCTCTCTCTCTCTCTCTCTCTCTCTCTCTCTCTCTCTCTCTCTCTCTCTCAAAATACACATACATATACACGTACATACACATACATATACATATACATATACACGTATATACACATACATATACATATACACATTCACACACATACACGTACCTACACATACATATGCATGCACATATGCTTATACTTATATATATACTGTACATATACATGTACTGTACATATACATGTACTGTACATATACATGTACTGTACATATACATGTACTGTACATATACATGTACTGTACATATACATTTACTGTACATATACATGTACATACACATGCACACATACATACGTACGTTCATATATACATGTATACTTATACGAATGTGCATGAGAGTATTTGTGTATCATAGGCCTATATGCGTATGCATTTTTATATCCAGTGTATATGTATGTAGTTAAGCGTGTGAGTTTATATGAGGATTAGAATCATGAGGACTAACACAAGACTAGCATGGCCATGTAGGATGCTGAGATGCACCTAAACAGCAGTCGTCATGCGGTAGCTTCGAGGACACGCTGCGAGGAGACCGCTGCGTTCCCGTGACCTCTGACCTAAGCCAGAAGAGATGCTGCTGCCTCGGATAAGATGCTCGTCTGGCTCCTCCGTTATGGTTAGAGCTCGTGCAGCGCGCTTTTCTTTTTTTCTTTCTTTCTTTCTCCTTGTGATGATGTGTCGCGGGGAAAGGAAGAAGAAAGGGAGGGGAGTGAAGGACATTAGACCTAAGGGAGGGAAGTAAAGAGCTTTATGCCTTGAATGTGTGAGTTTTATTGGATATCTTTGTAATGGTTGCAAGGAGGTGCTTATATCATGGGTAGGATGTATGGGAAAGGAGTGAATGTAGAGGGAAGAAGAGATCAAGTAAGGAAGAAAGAATAAGCAAGAGAAGGAATTAGAGAGTTTTTTTTTTCATCTCATGAAAAGCTGAGGTCAATCACCCTGGCACACAAGACTCCCTTAGCAACATAAACGCGACAACAGTTTCAGGTCGTGTTATTTACCCCCTTGGACGGAGGGAAGCATCCGTTGGCCTCTGGCGCCCTTGGCTTCTCGGCCTGTTTTCGCCGACTT
>NC_091551.1:9643538-9651720 GCF_042767895.1 Penaeus vannamei
TTTTTCGCCGTATTTTTTGTGTGTGAATCTCATCATGGTTCTTGTTTCTTTCCTTTTTTTCTCTGTTTCATTCAACGGGTTTGGATTTAATCGCATTTTTGAGTTTGAGGTTTTCCTTTTGCATCGATCGATTGATTTATTCGTTTGGTTTTAAGTGATCTTGCTGGTTAAGGTGGATTTAAAATGCTGTCGCTGATTTCATCGTCCGCTGCTCGCTTTCGACCTCTTTCTCCCACTCTCCCCGCTTCGCCTCCTCTTCGTCTTTTCCTCACCTCTCTTCTCTGCTTTTAACTGATTCTGTCGGTCTGCCTGTCTGTCTGTATATCTGTTTTTGATTTTCTTACTGTTTCTCCCTCCATGTGCCACCCTTCATCTTCATTCCTCTCTCTCCCTCCCTTTACCTGCCTCTTCCTTCCTCTCTCCCTCCCTCTTCTTCCCTTTCTCCCTCACTCTTCTTCCCCTTCTCCCTCCCTCTTCCTCCCTCTCTCCCTCCCTCCCACTTCCCACGTCATCCTCCCTCTCTCCCTCCCTTTTCCTCCCCCTCTCCCTTCCTCCCTCCTCCCTGACAGCGACATTTTGCCTCAAGTTCCCACGGGCTCTCGTTGATTCTCGAAGACTCGGCGAGAAGCCTGGAAGCTTCCTTTGGAAACTGTGGATTAGATTAGAAGCGCAACTTTTAACTCGGTTTTGGTGGATATCGAGGCAGCCGGGCGCACTGGCGGCAGTTTCGGCTTTGCTGGATTGAAGTTTTTTTCCTTCTTTTTTTGCGTTCTTTTTCCGGCCTCTCGCGTATGTTTCATTCATTGGCGATTTCAGTTAGTGGAGCGGCTCGAAAGTTGGTTGTGTGGCTGGCAGCGTTTTAAAGGCGTTCGTTCACTTACGGAGTGTAAATATTTCCTGGCTTTTGTTCGCCGGTCGAGGCGTCGCCCGAGCGCTGGGATTCTTTTGCGGACGCCGTCGCGGGCGCACGCACACGCACACGCACACGCACACGCACACACTCACACACACTCTCTCTCTCTCTCTCTCACTCACTCACTCACTCACTCACTCACTCACTCACTCACTCACTCACTGACACACACACAGAAAAAATAGATAAATAAAAAAAAGATAAAATTGTCCGCGGGGGATAGCTTCCAAGCTTACTGCTTCTTTTTTGTGGGTTTTGATTCATCGGTAATCGCGTTTAGGAAAGTTGCCTCCGGATTTATACTTCTTGAAAGACATCGGCTCTATAGAGACGAGTTTGCTGGGCGGCGCGGAGGAGCTGCTCTTTATAGAGTGGCTGAGCTGGCCGGACGCGCCTTTCAGCTGAGGCTCCGAGGCTCGTCATTTTCGTTTGATTCGCTCGATTGTCATTTTTCGATTGTTGGCGATTGCGTCGTGTGGACTTGAATTCGTGAGGTTTTTCCTTCTTGGCGATTCTCCCTCCTGTCCTGAGAGAGTGCGAGTGAGAGGGAGAGAGAGAGAGAGAGAGAGAGAGAGAGAGAGAGTGAGTGAGTGAGTGAGTGAGTGAGTGAGTTTCATTTTCTAACTTCATTCACAATGACTTGACCTTTTATCTCCATTCTTTGTCTCTATGTTCCACACGCTATCTTTTTTATTGTTTATTCGTTTATCAGTTCATGAATAGGTAAATTGTCTCTTTGTCTCTTTTTTCTCTCTCTCGCTCTCTCTCTCCTCTTCCTCCCCTCCCCCCCCCCCCCCTACCCCCTCCTCCTCCTCCTCCTCTCCTCCTCCCTCCTCCTCCTCCTCCTCCTCCCTCCTCCTCCTTGCCTCCTCCTCCTCCTCCTCCTCCTCCTTCTCCTCCCTATAATCTCACTCCTTCTCCTCCCCTTCTCCTCCTTAATAATAATAATATATATATAAATAAATATATATATATATATATATATATATATATATATATATATATATATATATATATATATATATATGTATGTATGAAAACATAATAATACACAATGAATAATAATATATGATAAATATATAATAAAATAATAAAATAATAATAATTAAATATATATATTATTATATAAATAATATATTAATTAAATAAATAAATAATAATAATAATAATATAATAATAATAATATTACTAATATAATAATATTATAATAATATTACTAATATAATAGTATTATAATATAATAATAATATAATAATGTGATAAATATATAATAATAATAATCAATAATAATAAAAATAAAAAGATTAATAATAATAATAATAATAATAATAATATGTGTATGTATATATTAATGTATGTGTATATAATAATCTCCCTCCACCTATTACTCTCTCTCTTTCTCTCTCTCTCTGTCTCTCTCTCTCTCTATATATATATATATATATATATATATATATATATATATATATATATATATATATATATTTATATATACACATATACATATACATACACACATGCACACGCACACGCACACGCACATGCACACGCACATATACATATACATATACATATGTGCATATAAATAGTTGTCTATCTGTCTATCTATATTCATTTGCATGTGCATATACATACCATTATACATACATATACATACACAATACATATACACATACACACATACATACATACATACATACATACATACATACATATACATAACACATACACATGCATACACATACACTCTCCCATCCCCCCCCCCTTGCCTCCCTTAAGATCCCTCTCCATCTGTCTTCCTTTTTTCACTCTCCTCAAAAACCTCCGGTTCTTGTTACTTTGGAACGAGGAGAGAAAACCGACACAACTAAGGAAATGCCCGTACCCTAATGCCGGGATCCACTTTCCTTCTTTTAGTGTGGAATTCGCGTCTTTCTTTTTCGCTTCCTTTTCCTTCTCCTCCGTCCCTTCCCCACTCCGTCTATCTTCTTCTCTACCGTATTCTCACTTGTCTCTTTACACTTTCTTGTATTCTTCTATTGCCTCCCATTTTTTTTCTTCCTCCTCTGTCAATCCTTATTCCTTTCCCCCCTTTTTTTTTGTATTCCTCCCTTTCCTCCCCTTCCATTCTCCCTCCCCTTTCCTTTGCAATTCTTCCTCTCTTCCCTCTCTCTACCTCTTCTTTTTGCCCTCCCCTTTTTCCCCTCCTCCTCGCCCTTCCCTTTCTTCCTTCCTTATCGCCCTTCCGTGACACGCAGGACGACGACGCCTAAGTGTGCGTGTCACCTGTTGGAGGAAAGGCCCCTGCCGGTAGACGAAATGTTTCATTGGTATTCATCTTTTATAGAATGTTGTTTTATCCTTTATGATTTGTGTTTTATTTTTAGTTGTAAGCGTTATAGATTAATCACAAAAGGGCTTCACTGGATGGATGAGTTTGGGGACGCAGAAGAAGGAAGAAGGAAGGAGGAAGAAGGGGGGAGGGGGTAGGAGGAGGAAGCAAAGGCAGGGTAATTATCTAGAAAGGAGCGGTGGGGAGGGGGGAGGGGGGAGGCGTCGGGTTGAACTAGACTAGCTGTTGAAGGCGGATAGTGTGAAAGGAAACGGGAGAGAAGACGTGGAAGCAGAGAGGAGAACTGCGTATGGAGGAAGACAGGAAGGAGGAGAATTAATGAGTAAGAAGGAGGAAAGGAAGAAGGAACGTAGGTGGAGACGAAGGGGCATGGAATAAAAACGTGAAACAAACTGGAATAAACAGAACGCAGAAAAAGCGAAAACGCAATGAAGAATACGAAGAAGGGAGACGAGAGAGGCAGGATAAAGCAGGGGCGAAGAAATAAGATATGCAGACGCTCCAACGAACGCGAGGTAAAAGTGATGATAGAATAAAAGGGAAGGGAGAATAGAGAGAAATGGAAGGGAAAAGGTGAAGGTAACACGTGAGAGGGAAAAGATTTGTGGCAAACAACTACAGACACAACAAATCATATGAGCCCTGTGGTTGTATGTTTTTGGCTCTGCATTTTCTGCCAGAGAGAGAAAAGGAAAGAGAGAGAGAGAGAGAGAGAGTGTGTGTGTGTGTGTGTGTGTGTGTGCATGAAAGAGAGAGAAATAAAAAAAGAGAAAAAAAAGAGTGAGAGAAAGAAAAAAGAGTCAGAGAAAAAAGAAGAGAGAGAGAAAGGAGAAGAAGAAGAGAGAGAGAAAGGAGAAGAAGAGAGAGAGAGAGAAAGAAGAAGAGAGAGAGATAAGAGATAGATAGAGAGAGACTGAAAGAGAGAAAAGAGAGAGAGAGAGAGAGAGAAGCTATATAGAGAAAGAGAGAGAAGCTATATAGAGAAATAGAGAGAAAAGAAATAGAGAAAAAGAGAGAAAAAAGATAGATAAAGAGAGAGAGAGAGTGAGAGGAGTCATAAGATGATCGATAATTCCCGGTGGCTGTTGAGACATGGGTCAGCCAGCCTTCAATTGCCTCGTGTGTCTTTTGCTAAATAGTCCACTATTGACATGTTTAATCAGGTCATTGGTGTAGCGTATTTAGCGGTTCACCTGTCCCGCCGTTCCTCGTGAAAGGATGCCGTTTTCATTATAATTGTGCGTTTTTTTATCGAAGCCATATCTGTTCATGTCTAGTAAACCAGAAAGTTCCTCTCCCACCCATTTTTTCAAGCCATCTTAAACAGAGCCGTTGTGGGCTTCACGCACACAGCCTTGATATCGCATCGTTTAAAAGAGAAGCATTTCCGGTATTGATTTTGGGGTAATGAAACATCCACCCGGCCCCCTCCCCACCCCCACCCCACTCCTCCCTCACCCGCCTCTCCCTCCTTTCCCCTTTATTTAATCAGAACCACGCATGAAAATACGCGTTTTTCTCCCTCGGTTATCTATGAAACAAAGCCTCCATGTTTGTTGTACACCGCGAGGGTCCAGCCCCCGTGCGTTTAAGGAAACAGCTTTAATGCAAGCACCGGCGCCGTGGCGGTGTGGGTGGGGTGGAGGAGGATTAGGTGGGGAGAGGGGCGCGGGAGGCCGGGCAGGAAGGAAGGAAGGGAAGGGGGATAGTAGGAATAAAGGGGGGATAGGAAGAGGAGGAATGGGGGGGCATGTGAGGGAAGGGAAAGGGAAGGATATAAAGGTGATGAGAGGAGATAGAGACGATGGTTGGTGGACGGAGGAAAGGGGGGAAGGATATGGACAGGTGAAGAGGAATAGGGAAAGGGAGAGGGAGAGAGAGACATGTACAGAAGAGAGGAAAATAGAATGGTGATGGGAAGGGTAGCGCATGTGGAGGAAGGAAGGAATGGAGAGTAACAATTGATAAGGAGACAGAGACAGAGACAGAGACAGAGACAGAGACAGAGACAGAGACAGAGACAGAGACAGAGACAGAGACAGAGACAGAGACAGAGACAGAGACAGAGACAGAGAAAGAGAAAGACAGAGCGAGAAAGAGAGAAAGAAAGAAAGAAAGAAAGAAAGAAAGACAGAGAGAGAGAGAGAGAGAAGAGAGAGAGAGAGAGAGAGAGAGAGAGAGAGAGAGAGAGAGAGAGAGAGAGAGAGAGAGAGAGAGAGAGAGAGAGGAACGCCCTTCCACCCTGTATTCCACGCTTCCACATTTCACGGACTTCCTCCTTCCTGCGGGGAACTGTAGGATTCCGAGGACTCCGCCGCTTTCGGGCTGGGAGAGGGCTTCCTTTGCGGACATGCTATGCGAGTGTGAGGAGGAAATGTATAATTCTTTATTATTACTATGATTGCTAACGAGTTTGATAGAAAGACGTATGTGTATTTGGAGATAGTTTATAGTATTAGTCTTATTCTGTGTGTGTGTGTGTGTGTGTGCGTGCGTGCGTGCGTGCGTGCGTGCGTGCGTGCGTGCGTCTGTGCCTGTGTCTGTGTGTGCGTGTGTCGAGAAACTTTTTACAGTAAAAAAAAATCATCCAAAGACAAATATCGCCATTCCATCACCTCGAGGTCTCCAAGCCCTTCACCCGAGCGGCTGGACGCTCGTTGCGCCAAAGGCTGAACTCTGTCGTTGTTTGGGAGGCGAGAGACCCGTACCTGTCGCCATACTTGGACGGCTTCCAAGGAAAGCTCTCAGGTCCGCTTAACGAATTTAGTCATTTAGGCGAATTTGATAGGGGGAGTTTCCTTATATTCGCCCTAGTGCATTATTTCAGAGGAAATGCGCTGTCGTTGGCGAATTTATGAATGGGACGTAAGCAGGAGTCGGAGGTATTTTCATCGGGAATTTTCCTTTCCTTCGGGAGGGTTATGGCCGTTCGTTACGTCCTCCTGAGTTTTAGCGTAGATATTCTTCAATCTTATTTTTCTTATTCCTTCCGAGTAGGCTGGCTTGTTTTATGGTGTAAGCGGCATGTTGTGCAACCGCCGCCCGAAATGCAATCGACCGAACTCCAGTTTGCGATTCGGCGGACTGGGGACTGGAATGTTTGCCGTTCATAACACCGCCTGGCTACTCTCGTCCGTTGTGCCCCGAAGCCCCTTTCTACACACGCTCCTCCGCCCGCCCTGCCTGCGAAAGGGGAAGGGAAAGCCCCGGTAGACATGCGAGTCCGGCACGCCCGCCAACTACGGCGTCCTCCCTTTAATTTAATGATCTCGTCACGTTCCCTCGTTCTCTCGGCCTCCCCTGCCCTCTCCCTCCCCCCTCCCTCTCACGCCCTGCCCCCTGCCTCCCTGCCCCCTACTGCCCAGGCCTCTGGCTCTCTCTCCCCGCCCTCCTTTGGCTCTGCTCAAAGATTCGCACTTTGGCCTCGCCTGCGTGAGCTTTGCAGTAGCATTAATCAGTGGTTCTTGCACATTTAGCCTTCCCTGGTATTGCAGCACCAAGCAGCTGTTCTTTTGGAACATTTGATATGTTGGATTGATATTTGCCCCTCCTTTCGCACCCTCCCATACCCTCCACGCCTCCCACCTCCTCCCACCCTCAACATGTCTGACCACGAGTGTGTTAATTAAATCTTCAACATGTTAAAGCCTCACCACCAATTGACCTCCGCGCTCGGCTAACATGTCAGGTCCTTGTTACCCGCTCTCGGTCATTTGGCCTCGCAGAATTTGAACCAAGCGGGAAGTGCGGCTGCTGGCTCTGGCTGCCTCTCCCTCTCCCTTTCTCCCTCTTTCCCTCTCTCCCTCTCTCCCTTCCTCTCTCCCTATCTCTCTCCCTATCTCTCTCCCTATCCCTCTATCCCTCTTCCTCTCTGTCTCTCTCTTTCTCTTTCTCTCTCTCTCTCTCTCTCTCTCTCTCTCTCTCTCTCTCTCTCTCTCTCTCTCTCTCTCTCTCCCTCCCTCCCTCTCTCTCCCTCCCTCTCTCCTCTCTCTCTCTCTCCCTCTCCCTCTCTCTCCCTCTCCCTCCCTCTCTCTTTCTCTCTCTCTCTCTCTCTCTCTCTCTCTCTCTCTCTCTCTCTCTCTCCCTCTCTCTCTCTCTCTCTCTCTCTCTCTTCCTCTCCCTCCCTCTCCCTCTCCCTCTACCTCTCCCTTACCCTCTCCCTCCCTCCCTCTCTCTCCCTTCCTCTCTCCCTCTCCCTTCCTCTCTCCTTCTCCCTGCTTCTCTCCCTCTCCCTTCCTCCCTCCCTCCCTCTCCATGCCCTCTCCCCCCTCCTTCCTCCCCCCCCCTCCCCTGAGTTCCCCTCCCCTCAATTTTTCTCTCTCCGGGATCACACACAACGGGAGATAAGCTGGAAAATCCATTAGTCGCATTTACGAAGTCGCTTTCCGCCGAATCACAATGCCGACGAGGAACGCGGGCGGCGGCGGAAGGGCGACGGGCCTCTCCCTCTTCTTTTTCGCTTTCTCTTCCTTCCTTCCTTCTTCCTTCTTCCTTTCCTCCTTCTTTCTTTCCTCTTTTCTTCGCTTTTTCTCTTCATCTTTTTTTTCCCTCTCGTTGTTTGGTTTTCTCTTCCTTTTTCATCGTCGTCCTTTTCTTTTTCCTCTTCTTCTTTCTCCTCTTCCTCACCGTCTTCCTCTTGTATTCCTCTTACTCCTCTTCCTTTCCTTTTCTTCTTCTCCCATATCCTCTTCCTCTTCCTCTTCCTCCTTCCCACCTCCTTCCTCTCTTATTCTCCCTTCGCTCTCAACCTTATCGAAACCCTTTTGTTCCCATGTCTCCCAGAGTTGCCCTTTTCGCTCATATTTAGGTCGGTTTGCCTGCGATATCGAAGTCATTGATTTACTGTGATGAGTACTTATCATGTTCATCATCACCCGGACAGTCATCATTACCATCATGATCATCATTATCATTAT
>NC_091551.1:9657220-9659720 GCF_042767895.1 Penaeus vannamei
ACATGTTGAGTATGTCGTAAATTACTCCCTACACACTTTAGGCTGTACGCGCGCGAGATAGCCAGGGACAGTCACGAGAGCAATATGGCCATGTAGAAGTCCAGGGAGACACATTGCAATGGTCAGCAATTCCACAATACCAGCAAAATTATATCTACCGACGGACATGTAATGGCTCGCTTGTTATATAATCATAAGAATATGTTATCAGCAAGACTGTCAGTGTCAGGTTTTATGGCGAGGGACGCTGCAGAGGAGTTGCCATCTTTTAAGTATTGTTAGGATTTCATGGCTTTGGCTTGATACGGTATCCAGCGGCGAATTCCGGTGATTCTGTAATTCAGACGTCTTGAATTATATTCTTATCTTTTTGTCATTTTTGTTGACATATTATGTGCTAGGCATTTTGTTAAGCGTTGACCTGCTCTTTATGTCGTACCTTTCCAGAAGTAATTATAAATGTCAGTAAATTTGACTTCACAGATGGAAGCTGTTAGTGTAATGAACCTCCTGCCCGACACGATTGTCTATAATAGCGGACAGTATCAGAGATGTTATATCTATCGTGTATGTTCATTCACAGCGGTCGGTTGGCTCAGAGCGCACCAGGGAGGCTGTTACATGGTCACACTATAAAAGGTTATTGTAGATCTGCCGACTTCACCAGGTAGAATTATGCGTAACGGCTCCTTTTATCGGAAATAATGATGGGAATCCCCGGCGTTGGCGGCCGTAAAGGCAAGCATATGACCAACAGGCAGCGCCGATAGATATCAGGGCGGCCGCCGGCGTCGCTAGCTCGCCCGGCAGGACAGCTTTAATGTTAACTGTTGATCGTAGCAGCATCTTGCAGTAGCTCTCAAAATTCGGATACCTCTCCGGGAGCCTTTTCGGGACCCGGTCTCGAGGAGGGGCGACGACCTCAAGGATTAGCGATCCCGACGTAAAACTCCAGACGGCGACGTGACCGGGAATGAGGTTCCCGCGATGAGGACCTACATTCCGGGGATCCGATTCCTGCGTGGGAGGATTCCAGAGGATGTTAACCTGGCCGAGAACCGCCAGCAGGAGCCGTCGAGGCCTGCTGCGTGGTGCTCAGACGCCGGCGTTCCGGCTCTGAATGAATAGAGCAACGGGACTGAAAGAAACGCGTATGTTATCACTGATTTAAGATTGGGTGAATAGGTAGATGGGGCAGGGGGTGGGAGGGGGAGGAGGAGGCTGGAGGTTGAGTGAAGAGGGAAGGAGGGGGGGGGGTCACGGAGCCGGTCAATACAAGCAGCAGGGGATGATTGAGACCGTATGTTCGAGGCGCAATGTGTGTCACATGTAGCTTTCGCCGGTTAACCGCCATTCGATCACGAATATACCATTAGCGTAGGCCTTTCACCCGTTACTCTGAATGCCGTTGGAGCTTAGCGGGCGAGGATGGATGTGCGCGCAGCATACGGCGGGTGACCCAGGGCGCGAGGCGAGGATCCTTCCCGCAGGGTTCGGCCGGAACATGAAGGTAGTTTGGGATAGTGCCCCCCCCCCTCTCTCTCTCTCTCTCTCTCTCTCTCTCTCTCTCTCTCTCTCTCTCTCTCTCTCTCTCTCTCTCTCTCTCTCTCTCTCTCCCTCTCTCTCTCTCTCTCTCTCTCTCTCTCTTCCTCTCTTCCTCTCTTCCTCTCTTCCTCCCTACCTCCCTTCCTCCCTTACTCCCTTACTCCCTTACTCCCTCTCTACCTCTCGTTCTCTCCCTCTCTTTATCCTCCATCCCTCCAGCGCCCCATCTCTCACCGCCCGCCCGCACATACCCCCTCCCATTCCCTCTCCCCCCTACCGCCCACCTGCACATCCCTCCCCCTCCGTCTCCCTGTCCTTGTCCCTCTCCCTCCCCTGTTTCAGTAATTCAATTTTGTTCAACGTAGTTAAATGGAGCATGTACAAAATACTCGACCTATTCTCCGTTATCGACACTTCCGCCCATACGTAACGGGATTTTATCTCGGGCTTCGAGATCACCTCATGGAATTTTTATTTATTTATTTATTTTACCATTTTGTTTTCGCGTTGCTGTTTTTTCGTTTTTTTTTTGTCATATGTCGTGTTGTTTTTACCTTCACTTTTTTTTTCTTTTTTGGGGGGTCGTTTGTCTTTTGTCTTATTCGCGTTTTTCTCTTTTTTTCATCGAGTGAATTATGCGTCTCTCGGGATATGGAATCCGGTATGCATTGTATCATAAGAATAGGGATAAGAACACTGGGTTGTTTTTCGTTCGCTGATCCCTCATGTCATATTTATTTGTTTGTCTTTATTTATTTACGTGTTTGTTTGCTTTTATTCATTTGTTATTTTTCTTTGTCTTGGGTTCTGGTGTCTTGTTTTGAAGCTTGTTTTTTGTGCTTTAATTTCTCTTTCTCTCTCTCATCTCCGTTCTTGCCGTTTTGTATTTGGCTAAATTACTCTGCCTTTTATTCTCATCTTTCCTAATCCTCTTCTTTGTACTTTTATTCTTCGT
>NC_091551.1:9672220-9674720 GCF_042767895.1 Penaeus vannamei
TCTCTCTCTCTCTCTCTCTCTCTCTCTCTCTCTCTCTCTCTCTCTCTCTCTCTCTCTCTCTCTCTCTCTCTCTCTCTCTCTCTCTCTCCTCTCTCTCTCTCTCTCCCTCTCTCCCTCTCTCTCTCTCTCTCTCTCTCTCTCTCTCTCTCTCTCTCTCTCTCTCTCTCTCTCTCTCTCTCTCTCTCTCTCTCTCTCTCTCTCTCTCTCTCCCTCTCTCCCCTCTCTCTCTCTCTCTCTCTCTCTCTCTCTCTCTCTCTCTCTCTCTCTCTCTCTCTCTCTCTCTCTCTCTCTCTCTCTCTCTCTCTCTCTCTCTCTCACTCTCTCTCTCTCTCTCTTTCTCTGTCTGTCTGTCTGTCTGTCTGTTTCATTGATATATATAAACTTTTATTGATTCCACTTCCTTGCTGCAACAATAACACAGTATTTAGGCCCCGAGAAACATATGGTATTTTATTAAAATACCTTAGAAAGTCTGCTCACCTCAATTATTTGATTTTGTATTATTTAATTTTATTTTCTGACTTGGGGAGAAAAATCATCGTACAGCAGGAGGGGGAGCCACGAGCCTATCAATGACTTCATGAGCCGTCGGGCCTTTGATCGACTGGTTTACGATGCGTCTTCGGCAGCGAGACCCTTTTGGCTGGCGAAGTTTCCATTAGATTTAGACTGGATTTATTGTTTTTTATTTATTTATTTATCCTTTTTTGCTTATTGATTGTTTTTTTTATTATTATTTATTGTTTTTTTAGTTATATATCATTCGTTTTGTTATTGTATGTTTTTAATAGTTTATTTGTTTGTTTATATTGTTATTTATTATTATTTACTTTTACTGGTCACAGAGGGTGAGGTGATGGGAGGGAGAGGAAGGGGTTATTGATTTATACATGGAGAGGAATTATGATAGAAAGAAAGGGAAAGGAGGAAGAGTAATTAGAAAGGAAGAAAATATTGTAGTTATAGATAAGCAGGAAGGGAGAAAAGTTGGGAGGTAAATGAAGAAGAAAGGGGAGGTAGGAAAGCGAAATTAGAAGGAAAGGAAAGAGGCTCAATATAGACATATGAGAAAGTGGTGGTCGGAAAGCTATGTGGGAAGGAAAGGAGACGGAGGAGAACTGGACAAGAAGGAAAAGGGGAGGAGGGAAAACTAAAGACTCCGAGGTCAGTGGAGCAAGGGCGGCGTATGGTGGCTTGGGTGTCGGCCAGCGCGGGTTGAAAGGCGAGGATGAGATTGAAAATGACTCCGTCCCGATCAGGCTGCTTATCCCCATTGCTAGGCGGAGAGCGATTCCCACGGGCACGGCTCCAGCAGGCACCGTTAAAGGAATACTCCCAGCTCCCCGGACGGACGAGAGATGGCGCCGTTCCCCGAGTGGGAGTGTATTTCTCAAGTCCGAAGGGGATCGAGATGTACCAAGGAAAGGGAGGGGAGGGGGACGCGTCTAATCTCAGGAGGAAGGGCCGAGGCTAATCTCAGGAGGAGGGGAGCTTTGGGCGTGAAGGGCGGACCGGGACAGTGAAGGGCGTGAGGGACTGGCAGGAGACCAGCGTCGGGCCGGGGCGAGCGGGGCCAGGGCGCCTTGGGATCAGGTGGGTTGCCTCGAGACAGACACGGGATCTGCGGACGTCGCTTTCTTGCAGAGGGCGGCTGCAGGCCAGAAGGGCGGGCGGAGGCACTGCGATTCGTTCGGAATTCGGGAAGATTTCCCTTTTTCCCTTTTTCTTTTCCCTGTGGGTATAAATGTTCATGGAAAATTTGCGTTTTTTTTCTTTTGATATCATTTATCACTGCAAAATTGATAATGTAATATATATCTACATGTTTATGTAGTGGACACACACACACGCGCACACACACACACACACACACACACACACACACACACACACACACACACACACACACACACACACACACACACACACACACACACAGACCCTCGCTCCCTCCCTCTTACCCCCCTGCCCCTCCTCCCATCCCGTAATGGGTTGTCCGGCACACAAGAGATGATCCGAGAGCGCCCCGGGGTTTTCGTAAGAGCTCCGTCGGCCTCCGCGGACCACGTCTTTAAGAGGCCCTTGTTGTCCACGGAGATGCGTAATTACTTTGCCCTTTTTTGTGATGGCTAATGCCGGGTTCTGTTGGGCAGTAGGAGTGGGTTTGTGGAGTAATGGGAATAGTCGAACGCGCGCGCGCACACAAGCACGCACGCGCTCTCGCACACATTCATGTATACTGCACTCGCACAGTCTAATGCTACATTATATCATCATTGCAAGTGAGGGAACTGCATTTAGCATTTTAAACCCATGGCAGTGTAAATGTTTCTTCAATTTCTCCGCTCTAAAAGGGAATGTAATTGGTTCTGCGTTCTCTCCATCCTTTATCGTTATTTGCTTATGTCTCTTTTTCACCTAAGATGGAGTCCCTCAATTGCGTCGCCTCCTCTAGGATTGGAAATAATCCAAGGATCTCACAGATATTGGGTTTGTCTTT
>NC_091551.1:9679720-9689720 GCF_042767895.1 Penaeus vannamei
TCTCTCCCCCTCTTATCTTCGTTTCTCTCCCTTTCTTTCTTCACTTCTCTTTCCTTAACTTCTTTAACCCTCTTTTCCTTACGTCTCTAACCTCTTTTCTTCACTTCTCCCCCCTTCTTTTCACTTTTCTCCTCGCTCTTCTTCCTCCTCTTTACTTCACTTTTCTCCCCCTCTTTTCTTCACTTCCCTCCTTGTCTCAGACTTCAGACGCTCCGCGAAATAAACGAGAGGCACTAAAAGCAGCAGCGAAATAAAATGTAAATGGAAACCACAAATAATTCTCCTGCAAATGACACGGCGAGAACATGTGTCTTGCAAGGCGTAAGGTGGAAGGATATCGCGTGATGAACGTTTAAAAGGCCAGCGCCAACGTTCCTGCCAACGTTTTCTGCCACTTTTCGCCCTCCTTTTTTAATGATCGAAGGGGGGGGGGGTTGAAGGAGTCTGTTATAAACGATGAATTGAGGTAATGCTAATGACGCCAGAAGATGAATGGCGATTAGGGCTCAATTATTTTCGGGACGCTGTGCAAAATGGGAAGGACGGCTGGCAAATTGCGCGACACGCCGTGAACCACACGCGCTTCGAGTATGGAAAACGTACAAGGACGTCTGTGCGTGTGTGGTGGGGATTTTTTTCTTGTTCGTGGTTTTATATGCATTTTGTATTTTAGACATTTGATTGTTGAGTTATAACGCGCGCACAGGTGAGAGAATTGTTTGTACTTGTGTGTGTGTGCATGTGCGTGTGTATCCGCAATGCGTATGCGACATGCGTGCGTCTTTGTGTGTGTGTGTGCGTGTGCGTGTGCGTGCATGTGTGTGTGCGCTACATTCTCTATTTTACAATGTCCATATGATAGATTTTATTTCCTTCACCTTTTGACTAATGATTATTTTCTCTCTTCGCAGGTGAGTGTCCCAGGCTAGTCGTCTTGCCCGTGTGTGAGCGTGAGTACGCTGACCGCAACCTCAGAATTCCATTTCTGTTTTTACATGGCAATTATTCCACTATTGCGACCGTTACCTCTTTTCACCGTCTCTCTGCAGTAGAGCCATAAGTATCATCATAATTATTTACGTGAATGCTACAGATTTATGTTCCTGTCTGGATAATCCATCTAGATATGAAAGCTTCGTCATAATAGGTTATACCTCCCCCCCCCTCCCTATTCTCTTCGCCCCCGCCCACCTCTCTGGGTGTTATTTTCGGCATACATTTTTTCTCCCTCTTTTTTATTATTATTCGTGAAATATCCAATCTCGCAAAAAAAAGGAAAAATAAAAAACGTAAGCCTTTCGAGCATCTATTTATGGAGTATAATCACAGCATTGTCAAATAACACAGTCTACCCCTTTATCTTATTTTCTATTGTGTGGTGGAGATTTGGGTAATCGGATAAGAGAGTGTAACGCCCATTCGAATAATTGTTGATTTATGGTGCAGGGATGAAGCACGTAGGCCTATGGGTGAGATACTTTTTTGGGAGACTGCGGTTTGAATGTTTGAAGTTGTTATCGCTTCGTTTGTCTGTCTTTCTCGCTCTCTCTTTCTATGTCTCTCCTCTCTCTCTCTCTCTCTCTCTCTCTCTCTCTCTCTCTCTCTCTCTCTCTCTCTCTCTCTCTCTCTCTCTCTCTCTCTCTCTCTCTCTCTCTCTCTCTCTTTCTTTCTCTCTCTCTTTCTCTTTCTTGTACTCTCTCCATTTCTTGCTTTCTCTCTCTATTTCTTGCTCTCTCTCTCTCTATTTCTCTATCTCTCTCTATTTCTCTCTCTCTCTCTTTCTTGCACTCTTTCTATTTCTCTCTCTCTCTCTATTTCTTGCTCTCTCTCTCTCTCTCTCTCTCTCTCTCTCTCTCTCTCTCTCTCTCTCTCTCTCTCTCTCTCTCTATATATATATATATATATATATATATATATATATATATATATATATATATTTCTTCTCTTCTCTCTCTCTCTCTCTCTCTCTCTCTCTCTCTCTCTCTCTCTCTCTCTCTCTCTCTCTCTCTCTCTCTCTCTCTCTCTCTCTCTCTCTCTCTCTCTCTGTCTCTCTCTCTCTCTGTCCCTCTCTCTCTCTGTCTCTCTCTCTCTCTGTCTCTCTCTCTCTCTGCCCCTCTCTCTCTCTGCCCCTCTCTCTCTCTGCCCCTCTCTCTCTCTGCCCCTCTCTCTCTCTGTCCCTCTCTCTCTCTCCCTCTCCCTCTCCCTCTCCTTCTCTGAATTAATTCTTCGCCGTATTTGGAGCTCGGGTTCCGCGCGAGGGAAGCACCACGAATGGGTGACCGGTGTCATAAACTGCTAATTGGAAAACTATTTTTTTAATCGAAAGAGACCAGCGCCACGTCCGCCACCCAGGAGGCAGGTGGCGCTACAGGGGAGGGCTGCGGCATAAGAAGTTTACGGCGTGTTCGATATGCATTAAATCTGCATACAAATGAAGTTGCATTGATGCAGACCCTTGTATGGAGCTGTAATTGCGTCGCTCGATCCGGTTTTGGCCAGAATGCGGTTTCTTGAATGGAGCGGTAACAAGCTACACATTTTATCCTTTGGTCGACTCGGCGGTTTGGGGAATATTGGTGTAGCGAGGTAGCCCGGATCCGCCTTTGAAAGCACACACATACACGCACGCAAACGCACACACCTACACACGCACACAAACATGCACATGCACACGGACGCACGCACGCACTGGGCGGTGTTGGAAGAACAATCGACTTCATTTCCTCTGGTGCTCCAATACGTGGTAGAATTAGCTTTAGATGCTGTTACGAATTTTACGTTAGCCTGTAGTATGGTGTGCAATGCAGTGCCTGTGTAGGACTTCATATTTTACAACCTTCTTCCGGTTTTGGTTGTCATTGAAGCCTACGTCAGAATAGAACAAATTTCCTCATAGAACGAAAAAAGCCAGAGGGATAGCATTGCGCTATTGCCAGGGCACCTCTGTAGCCTCTGATGGCGGGTCGCCTGCTCTAAGACGCGTGAAAGTGTCGTAAGATCCCAGTGCCAGCGCCCGTCTCCGTCCCGCCGCTGTTGAGAAAACTCCTTACCTCGTTAAGTTGTTTCAGAGTGGTTATTGCTTCAAGACGCGAGTTTTTGTGGCGTCGAAGTTCGGGTGGTAGTTCCCTCGCAATTTCATGGTTTGCAAATAGGGGATATAGCATTTGCCTTGTCTGGAAAGACCGTTCAGACTGTCTTGGGAGAAACGATAGGTCCGTTTTAGAGGTCTGGATTAAAGTGATGAACTTATTTTATTATTGTTTTGGCCATTTGATACTATTTCTTACTTTAAAAGACACACAGCAAAGCATAATCGCAAATTTTCCAGTAAACGTTGTGTCATGAGAGGCAGACAATATGTTACTAACATTTGTTCTCCAGAACTTGGAACGCCAAACCGCTAAACGTTTGCTGCTTCATTAATTCATGTATATGAACCCACCTGTTGCATGCGCTGGCATGGATTTGTGGGTCCGGGTCGCCTGGCAAACCTTTCTGCCCATTTATCACGAATATATATATTTTTCCTCCTCCGAGTCCGTGGTAGGCCGAGGGAGAGAGTCAGCGAGGCACGGACGGGGCTTCACCGGCTTATCATTTAAGACAGCGACGTCCCACTCCCCCGGACCCACCGCAGACCTGTTTCCGACCATTACAGGCCGGACGACATCCTGCGGGAGGGCTTTATGGACACACTTAGGAGACAGTGAAGACATTAGGACGCGGTCGTTGCGAGGCGAGCGGCCACTCGGCTCGGCTGTGAGGGATTGCGGGTGGGGTTGGCTTGTGGGGCGCGGGCTTGGCTTATATTATTATTATCATTAGAAACTAATTGCTGTTAATGCCGTTATTGTGGATATTTTTGTTATTATTTTTATTATCCTTGTTTGTTGGAGTTGCTATTATTATTGTTGTTGTTGCTGTTGCTATTTGTTTTACATTTTTTTGGTTTGTTGTATTTGCTATTATGATTGCTATCATCATCATTATTATCATCACCACCATTATTGTTATTATTATTGTTATTATTATTATTGTTATTGTTATTATTGCTATTGTTATCACTGTTGGTGTTGTTATTGATGTTATTGGTGCTATTTTTTAATTTTTAACATTATTATTCCTGTTTTTTCATTTTGTTTTATTGTTCCTATAACTGTTATTATCGTTGTTAATATTCTTGGCTTTTGTTATTACCAGTGTCATAATCACCATCTGTATTATTATTGTTGTTGTTGGTAGTAGTGGCATTATTGTTACTGTTATTATTATTTTTGTGATTTCTTATCATTTTATTGTTATCTTTTTGTTGCGGTTAAGTACATGTATATACACACACACAAATATTGTGTGTGTGTGAATATATATATATATATATATATATATATATATATATATATATATATATATATATATATATATATATATGAGTGTTTGTGTGTGTATGTGCACTCTTGTATATCATCACCGTAATCAAGACCCCTGTTTGTGAGAGGGAAAAGATAAACCTGTAAGAGAGGGAAAAAAGCAAAATAAAACTGCAGCCAGTTCGGAGCAGTGGCGGCCGGCGCAGCCCTCAAGTGTTAGATGGGGGAGTCAAGAGTCTATTGTCCAGCGCAGATGCCCTTTACTCAAGCAATCTCGCTCTAAAGGGAAGCCGGGCAGGTTAGTGCACTGAAGATGGAGTGACGGCGGCTGTTCACGTCTTGGGGATGGCCTGCGGTGGCTTAGGAATAGTTGGGCATGGCTGGGGGTGTCTTAGGGACGGCTCGAAGTATTTCAGACATGAGAGATATTGAATTAAACATGGCGAGAAGCGTCTTAAACATGGCTGGTAATGACTTAGGGATAGCTGGCAGCGACTTAGCCATGAGTAGAGGCGACCTAGAGATGGCTGGGAGCGACTTGAAGAAAGAGAGAAGAAAATGGAGTAGGATAAATGGTTGGGAATGTAGGATGCAGTGACAGTAATATGAGCCTTGGGAGTTTCGATAGAGATAGAGTGGGGGCGGGGGCGCGTGGAAGGGGGCAAGGGCGTTTGAGATTGTATGGTTGGTATGACGGGTTTGATGCATGGTTCATGTCAGGCTGGTTACGCGTCGTGATGGACTGTTCTCTGTGGATGAATGGCTTCGTATCTTCGCTGTAAACTGTGGAACGACAAAGCTGTTACGTGGTTTTGAATTCGGGTAAAAAAAAAGGATTATTCTTAGCCCCTAAAAAGTGTGAGGCTAAAAAATGAGGTTGCAGTGTGTTCATACTCAGATAGTTACACTGAATGTGTATTAAGAGGCCCAGAGTCTGCCTCTTTTAGATGGGATGAGTTATGTAGTAAAAGATCTGGACACAAAAGGGCAAAGGGAGGTTTTTGTAAGGCTGAATGGGTGCCAGATGTTTTACCGACTGGAAGAACGTTTGTTGTACTGCCGAGGGATGACTTTACAAGGAATTAAGAAAAAAGGGTTGTGTACGTCTGTTTGTGTGTGTGCGTAGGGAGGGGTAACATGTGTGTCTTTGTTTGTGTTTATTAGTTTGTAACTGTATTCGGGGACGCTTGTTTTTCAATTTAAGGGATTTTTCTATATGGATATACTGTGAAAAACGTGCAACATTAACGCAGAAAAAATGCAATGTTTGCCGTATTAACGAAGCGATTCAGTAAACCGGAGGCCAGAAATGGTTGTGAAGAGTACACGCGAGGAGAGACGGAGGAGTGGCTGAAGACTGGGAAACCGTGTATGAATAATGAAGTGGGATTAAGTGTGAACCCCAGTTAGGTTTGGGAATCTGTTGAAGAGAACGATTCTTTGGGTCGAGGCTTTGCTCTTTCAGGCCTTTTCGGTTTCTCTTGTATTTTGTTTTGTTTTCTTCCTGCGTTCTCTTGCATCACGGGCTGGAGGGGCTTCGTTTAGTGTATGGATAAAGTAAATACCCGGTGACGTAAGTTGATATTGGAGGATTTGGATGTAAGTTCAAGGTTTGATGTAAGTCTTGCGAAATACGATTTTTCTTCTCAGCCATCACTGGGATCTTTTTCTAGGAAATTCGAACACTAGATCCGTACTGGCATTGTAAGCCTGTTTTATTTATTCATATTTTAATGGTCTGTCTTTCCAGCGTTGATGTTTATCTTGCGAAGTGAAAAGAAAAGAAAATATAAAGACCATTTGGCATTTTACAGAGTTATGGAGATTGTGATCTGCAGGATATGCAAATGTCACGCTAGACAAGGGGATGGGAGGGGGGCGTCGCTCCCTACTCTGGATAAATATTCATTCCGTAGTTCATCTGGACGGCGAGCCATAGGCAGCGCTAGCCGGGGTAGAACGCAGCTCAAGGATAGGGGAATACAGGAATTGGGCCGAGAGTCAATCACCAACGCAGGTGAGATGAAGATACAGAGAGAAATTGGAGGGGAGGAGGTGGGGGAGAGGTTTGAGGTTGATCGTCGAATCATCGGGGGGACTTGGGTAGACTTTCCTGACTCTAGACCCAGGAGAACCGAAATCATTAGGTGTTGGTTATACCCGTTTGTCTGTATGCGTGTCTCCGTGATTGCACATACACTGTCTACGATTTTTTTCTTTCTTTCATTTGTTCTTGCTTTTATTCCTTCTTCGTTAAGTGTATTTCATCCCCAACGCAACGTTTTCCTTATTTTCTTTCCCACTCTTGCTGTCGACCTTTACCCTTGTGTTATAAATGCCTCGCTAATCCGCCATGTAGCTCCTCAAAAGAAAAAAAGAAACAAAAAATCTGATATCTTACAAGTTTCCGGAGACAAGACAGATTCACGAATCTCCCACAAGTTAGGCCGATCAAATAAAACGTTCCTTTGACAAGTTTCTGAAGTTCAGAGGTTTGCAACTTGAAGGGGGCCGCCGTGGAAGGGATCTCGGAGGTCGGTGTAGCTTACATCGAGCACTGTTAGATATTGCTGTGTTGATGATAAAACTAGAATGGGAGAGTGGCGTGTAGAATTGTTTTTATTAGTATGTTGAGAAGGACAGGGTTTGTGATTTCGTTATATATATATATATATATATATATATATATATATATATATATATATATATATATATATATATATATATATATATATGTATATATATATATATATATATATATATATATATATATATATATATGTATGTATATATATATGTATATATATATATATATATATATATATATATATATATATATATATATATATATATACATACATACATACATACATACATACATACATACATACATACATATTATCATACTTGCAGTACATGAAGTATGTCAGTTGCAACGTAGAAATATCGACTTTTATGTTTAGAAGGACAAGGTTTGTGTTTTCGTTATTTTTGTCATATTTGCAATACATGAATGATGTGATTTGCGGCGTAGAAGTATCCGCATGTCGTCCGCTCGCGCCGCCAAGCAGCGCCTGCCGCAGAAGAAGCTTCTGCCGCGGCCGTCACCTGAGGCCTTCCCGTGAGAGCTCGTCGTCGCGGAGGTTCATCCCCTGTGAGAGCGGCCCCGGCGAGCACTCACGGCCTGTAGGCATTTTCCAGTTCGACGTTCACCTTTAAGCTCCGCCGCACAACCCTCAGCTTCAAGCTTCACTTCCGAGCTTCTGGCTCAGTGACCGAGGGCACTTTTAATATAAGACAGCTTCGGCGACTGCTCGACGCCGCTGTCATACCGGGGACGCTCGGGGGAGTTTTTGGCCGGCGAAAGTGGGCGGGTTGGGGGGGGCGGGGCGATTTTCGAGTGTTGTTTCCCGACATTATCGTCTTTGTGTTCGATGTGCGGCCATTGGGGATAGCACTGTAATCCTTCGAATGGGTCTAACTACGATGCGTTCAGGTAGGGTTTAATATTTTACGGTAGGTTGCAGAACGCGAGCCGCAGTTGAAGGCTTGGAATGTAGTACATGTGTGTGTGTGTGTGTGTGCTTTTGTGTGTGCGCACTGCATATGGATTTACAAATTGTTTAAAAATTCATATACGGTTTTAGTTATTCATATGTAAAACGACAGGATTTTCATAAACTGCTTGTGATTGTTAACCTGCTGCATGGAAGCAGTGTTACTCTTCTTGGGTATTTAGTAACAGTTTCTAATGTCGCTTACTCTAATAGAAAAAGTAATAGGTTCTGCCCAAGCAATCTAATGGAGTCCCTTGTATCGCATAGCCTCGAGTTACTTGACAAGAAGATGCAATATCTACTGTTAACTTTATCCAATACTTGGGAAATGAGAATCCGTTACTGACACGCTTGTCCGTTTATCGTAGTTGTTTAGTCCCGCATATCCGCCCGTCTGGAATGTCGCGGCGAAAATAATGCCGAAAAGAGTTGGAGGACGAAATGAAGAACCGCTTCACTGCTTAAAAAAAAGATCGTTTCAGCTTTAATGGCGAAACAAAGTTGCAAGTTCGAGGAGGCGGCAGCTTGAACAGGCATTTCCACTCCGGCCGCCTTGCGAAAACAATCGTGGAGGAGCGCGAACCGAGGAAAGGTCAGCGCCGGAGCTGTTCGAGCCGCTTGGAGACTTGTCGGCCCGAAATTAATTACCCCGACCGCCAATGAGGAGCGCCCGGAACACCGATTGCCAATTAAGGGACATCCGGAAGGGCGGCGCTCTGTTTGCCTCGCTCTTGAGGAGGGCCAATGGCGCCGGGGTTTCTGCCGGGGATCCTCGGGCGGCCGTCGCTGGCCCGTCCGTGCTGAGACGCTAGCAGATACACATATGCTTGCAGGCTTGCATGCACACGCACACGCACCCATGCATATGCGCGCATGCACACACACACACACACACACACACACACACACACACACACACACACACACACACACACACACACACACACACACACACACACACACACACACACACACAAAAGATATCTATCCTTCTATTATATTTTTACCCTGTATTTCTTCCATGTACTTCTCTTTCTTTTTATATTTCATTTTTAGAATTGATTTATGATTGATTTATAGAATTGATTTATGATTTATGATATTATATCCATCTCTATTTCCTCTTATCCTTCCGTCCCCCTCCTTTTCTCTCTCCCTTTCCTTCTCCCACTCCCCCTCTCCCGTCCTCCTTCCTTTCTTCTCTCGTTCCTTCCCTGCTTTCCTTCTTCCCACCCACGCTACCTCCTTCCCTCCCTCCCTCCTGCTCTCCCTCTCTCCCTCCTGCTCTCTCTCCCTCCCTTCCTCCCCCTCCTTTCATCCCTCTCTCCCTCCTCCCTCTCTCCCTCTCTCTCTCTCCCCTCCTCGCTTCCTCCCTCTCTCCCTCCTCCCTTCCTCCCTTCCTCCCTCTCTCCCTCCTCCCTTCCTCCCTCTCTCCCTCCTGCTCTCCCTCTCTCCCTCCCCAGCTCCTTCCTCTATGCATCACGGGAAGCAGTTACGCCTCTCGACGGGAAATTGAAGTCACGCTGGAGTATCATCGCCGTCTTGTCCGCGATGTCTTCGAAGGAGGGAGAGATGGAGGCGGCGTAAAAGAGGGAACAGGGGGAGGAGGAGGAGGGGGAATAGGAATAGAAGAAAGAGGAGGAATGTGAAAAGGAGGAGGAGGGAGAGGATAAAGAGGAGGAGGAAGGAGAGGAGGAGTAGGACAAGATGGAGGAGGAGTTTGAAGAAGGGGAGGGGGGATGAGGTGATAGTGGGGAGAAGAGGGTGAGGAAAGAAAACGAATGAGAAAGAGAATGGGAAGCGATGGTAGAGGGGATCGGAAAAGTGTAAATTGAAGATGGACGTGAAAGCCATATTCATTCGTCTAATGTTATGGCTTTGAATAGCGCACGCCCGCACGCCCACTTCACACGTTGACGCTACTCTGCTATGCGGGCCGTGTCGTCCATATAGAGAGCTCTTCAGAATAAACAAGTGGAGAGCCTTGCCGTGTGAAGAATAGGGCTGCTGGTCTCTCCACTTTATCTTATTTTTTGTACGTCATTTTTTGTGTATGTATTGATAAATATGTGCATT
>NC_091551.1:9694720-9704720 GCF_042767895.1 Penaeus vannamei
GTGGATAAGAAAGGGGTGGAGAGGAATGTGACGGGGCTGGAGGTGGGGGAGGGAGATGGGATGATGGGGTATAGGTGGGGGGAGGGGTGATGGGGGTGGAGGTGGGAGGGGAGGGGTGATGGGGTGGAGGTGGGAAGGGAGAGGGGTGATGGGGTGGAGGTGGGGGGAGAGGGGTGATGGGGTGGAGGTGGGGGGAGAGGGGGTGATGGGGTGGAGGTGGGGGGAGAGGGGTGATGGGGTGGAGGTGGGGGAGAGGGGTGATGGGGGTGGAGGTGGGGAGGGAGAGGGGTGATGGGGTGGAGGTGGGGAGAGGGTGATGGGGTGGAGGGGGAGGGTGATGGGGTGGAGGTGGGGGGAGAGGGTGATGGGGTGGAGGTGGGGGAGAGGGGTGATGGGGTGGAGGTTGGGGGAGAGGGGTGATGGGGTGGAGGTGGGGGGGAGAGGGGTGAGGGGGTGGAGGTGGGAGGAGAGGGGTGATGGGGTGGAGGTGGGAGGGAGAGGGGTGATGGGGTGGAGGTGGGGGGGAGAGGGGTGATGGGGTGGAGGTGGGGGAGTGAGATGGGATGATGGGGTGGAGGTGGGGGAGAGGGGTGATGGGGTGGAGGTGGGGGAAGAGGGGTGATGGGGTGGATGTGGGGGGAGAGGGGTGATGGGGTGGAGGTGGGGGAGAGGGGGTGATGGGGTGGAGGTGGGAGGGAGAGGGGTGATGGGGTGGAGGTGGGGGAGAGGGGTGATGGGGTGGAGGTGGGGGGGGAGAGGGGGTGATGGGGTGGTGGGGAGGAGAGGGGTGATGGGGTGGAGGTGGGGAGGGAGATGGGATGATGGGGTGGAGGTGGGGGGAGAGGGGTGATGGGGTGGAGGTGGTGGGGGAGGGAGATGGGATGATGGGGTGGAGGTGGGGGGGGAGAGGGGTGATGGGGTGGAGGTGGGGGGGAGAGGGGTGATGGGGTGGAGATGGGGAGAGAGTTGGGATGATGGGGTAGGGGTGATGGGGGTGGAGGTGGGGGGAGGGGTGATGGGGGTGTTTTTGGAGGTGGACGTGGAAGAAGAGGAAAAGAGTGAGAAAGTGATTGAAGGATATAGGAGTGGAGGAGGAAGGGAGAGGTGAAGATGAGAAAGAAGGAATGGCGTTAAGAAAAGGATAGAGCATGATTGAAGGGGGTGGATGAAGGAAGTAAGAGAGGCTTAAGGAGGGAATGTGGATCTGGAGAGGAGGAGATGGAAGTGGAGGTTGAGGTAGAAAAGGAGGAGTAGGAGAATGAAGAGGAAGAAGACGAAGGAAAAAAGGCGGAAGAAGAAAAAAGGAATAGCAGATGAAAAGGACAGAAGAACAAGGAGGAGGAGAAGAAAGAGAAACAGGAGGAGAAGCAGAGGAAGAAGAAGAAAAAAGAGGAGGAGATGCAGAAGAAATAAAGAAGAAAGAGAAAGAGAAGGAGATTCAGAAAAAGAAAGAGGAGGAGAAGCAAAAGAAGAAGGAGAGGTAGAGGTAGAAGGAGAAGAAGAAGGGCCAAAGAGGGTATGCTCCAGTATTTGGTGATGTGGAGAAAGAAAAATGCGAATGAAACCTGATGATGAATTAAGAGCGAAAATCGAAGTTGGAAATCGGGCCGAACGGGAAGTATGGTGATGGCTATCGGTCGGTGGAATGAGAACAAGGTACCTGGCTACTTTCCCTCTCTTTCTCTTTCTTTCTCTCTCTCTCTCTCTCTCTCTCTCTCTCTCTCTCTCTCTTTCTCTCTCTCTCTCTCTTCTCTCTCTCTCTCTCTCTCTCTCTCTCTCTCTCTCTCTCTCTATATATATATATATATATATATATATATATATATTTATATATATATATAGATAGATAGATAGATAGATAGATAGATATTTTATTTATATTTATATATATATATTTCTTTCTCTCTCTCTCTCTCTCTCTCTCTCTCTCTCTCTCTCTCTCTCTCTCTCTCTCTCTCTCTCTCTCTCTCTCTCTCTCTCTCTCTCTCTCTCTCTTTCTTCCTTTTAATTTCTCACATTCTCTGCTCCTAATAGCCAAGCCCCATTGTAGCCTTTTATGTTACTGCCCACACTCTTGATGATGTTGGAACGGGTATTACTTTTAATGAGATCGATAGAATTAATTCCGTTTTGATGGCGCCGATACGATGATCATGGCGCTGGCAGGAGGCTTTGGGACAGCCGGTTGCAAGTTTGATAATTGTGATGATTGTGGTTCACCTTTTTTTTGCAATGATTTTGAATTTTAACTGTAGGCTTATTTGCTGACCTAATTCAAAGTACACCGTATCAATTGTAGGAATAAGTCTTCTTTCCAGCTACTTTTTATTTGTTTGTTTGTTTTTCTCCTTTCTTCGGTTTAAAGATATTGCATGCTCCTCTGTGATTCATGTCATCTCCTCAAATAATCCTAAACTTCCATCTGAAATACATATGTATATAAAGAATCATGTTGCGGACGGAGATATTACAGATTTTGATAGGATGATAGGGAAGAGGGATGAGTTAGTGTTGGGTTGGGTTAGATGAGGTTAGGTGATTTGAGGTGAGGTTAGCTTAGGTGAGGTGAGGTGGACGCATGTCAGTCTGACCTTAATTTTAGAGGCCTATATTATTTTCCTGTTCTTCTTCCGGGTCTCTGTTAGGAAATGGTTGACTGCCTTTTACAGACGTATTTTTTTCTTTCTCGTTTTAGCTATCTGTAAGTATATTCATGTTTTCAGTGGGGTGTTCCTGTACCTGTTCGACTTACTCATGGGTGAAAACGATGTCCTTATTACATTTGTAGGTGTACCACTGTGTTGGCGCACACCTCTGCTCCCAAAAGTGTAAACGTATTCATCAGATGTTGGTATTCTGGGATAACACATCAATAGAATATGTCGGAACATATATATCCGGCGCGCATGAACGCAGAGAGCAGCCTGGGGGTGAGTTACGCGACAGCCCCGGCTCCAATAGCTGTTATCAGTGTGAGAAATCCCTTCAGTTGCTTTAGGAAGCGATAACATTGTTTTGAGGCCGTGCTGCGTATGCCTCCCTCGACACCTCGGCGCTTTGCAACAGGCAGGCAAGACTGACAACGGAACGAACGTTAGAGTTTCGTTAACATATTCATTCTAATGCGGTCGTGCGGGTGTGTATGGACGTGGGTGTTGACGCTACGTGCATGAATGGGGGAATGTAAATAATTGATTGGATTGCCGAACGGAAGGACGGATTTGCGAAAAGGAGGGGAGGGAAAGAACGAAGGGGAGGGGATAGGAGGGAGCAAGGGGAAACGAGAGGAAATGGCGGCCAGAGGAAAGGAGGGACGGGTCGAGGGGAGCAGAGGAGTGGACAAGGGGAGGGAAAAAAGAAGGAAGGAGGGAGGGGGTCAGGATAAAGAGGAAAGCGTAGGGAGGAGGAAAAGGGAAACAGAGGGAAAGGCAAAGTAGAAAGGGGACAAAAAGGGCCTCGTCGAAAGGAAAAGGGAGATGGGTCAGCAGAAATCCAAATCGGTTCTTGAAGAGCTTGATTACTGGTGTGGGGGCAGGGGGGTAAGGGGACGATTATTGGTTGTAGGGTTAAAAAGGGGGGTGATGTGGGAAGGGGAGGGGGTGATTAGTGATATTAGAGTGGAAAAAATGGGGGGTAGGTGAGAGCGATTGCTGATACTAGAGTGGCGAAATGAGGAAATCTGGAGATGGAAGGAATACGAGAAGGGTCTAATAAAGCAAGATCGGGAGATCGATAGAGAGAAGAAAAAATACCAAGACGCGTCGCTTCAGTTAGATTTGCGGCGACTCGCTTCGCCCGGGCCTTTTCTGTCGAGTGGCCGGCCACGCGTCGCTTGTTCCCGGGTGATATTTGGGCGAAGCGTGAGGGCGAGGACACGGGTCGCTCGGAGATGCAGCGGGGAACAAGGAGACGTGGCGGGGACTTGGTTAACGTCCGTCCATCTCGCTTAAAGTTAGGGGCCGCGTTGGGGAATTCCCCGCGGGGAGGAACCCACTGTGGCCGTCGGCGAAAAGGCTCGCGTCCAATCGCTCTTCGGGAACGACCTCTCCCGTGCCTGTCACCAGGCGGCGCCAGCCCTGCCAGGCCGGCCGTCAGGCGGGGCTGTCGCTTGGCCTGTCCGTCTCAACGTCTGCATGCGCTCCTGAACGCTTCCTGGGCGCATGCTCACAGACGCACATGCACGAACAGTCGTACACACATGCGCACACTTGCATACACACAAACACATACGCGCGCACAGTCACACACTCACACTCACCCCCCCCCTTTTTCCTACCCATCTACATACCTATCAGTGTCTACGTCTCCCCATCCCCCTTTCCCCTGTCCCTCCCCTCCCCCTATTCCCTTGTCCCCTCCCCCCCCATCCCCCTTCCCCTGTCCCCTCCCCTCCCCCTTTCCCTTGTCCCCCCCCCCATCACCCCGGCCCGAGGCGCTCATATCAGCCGCCACGTTACGCGTCACGTCAAGCACGAGACCGCCATCCCATCCCGCCCCACATCCCATCCTGCCGTCATCCGAATTGCTTTCCTTCCCAATCGTCTCGGTAGAATGGCACGCACGCACATTTTCGTTTTGCGTATTTTTATATGTTGAAAAGGGAAGGAAGGAAAAGGATGGGAGAAAACGTGTCAAGAAAGATGTGATAAGTGCGTGGAAGTTTTTTTTTTTTTTTTTTGGGGGGGGGGGTAAGGGGGAGATTGGATTTGTCTCGTGCCTTTTTTTGTTTAGATTTTGTTTGGGTTTGTTTTAGGGATGTGGAGCTTTTTTCTCTCTTTTTTATTGTCTTGAAACATTTTATTTGCTTTTGGGGGATATTGAAGTTTGTATTTGTTCGTTTGTTTGTGAGTCAGAAGTTTTAGATTTTGATTATTTTTCAGGTTGGGGTTCGAAGCTTACTTTTTTTGGCCTCTTATTTTTCTTTTTCTTTTTTTTTTCTTTTGTCTCTGGAGTCTTTTTACTTGATTTATTTTGCTTTTGTTTGTTCCGTAGCTGTAGACGTCCATCCACCCTGTCTATGAACCGAACCAATAGATACATGAGTAGAAACATGAATCCTGAACCTCTTGTACCGATACCACTACCAATCATACCAGAGGAACAAAAGACAGACACGGAAAGACACAGACACACACAGCTTGGGAACATACCACGGGGACGCATCTGTGTGTGTGTCTCTCTCGCTGGCGGCACTGTGGCACCAGCAGGCACTTGGAGGACGTGAGCGTATGTTTGGAAAAGGGATGGGCGGGATGGGTTGGAAGGCGGGGGGCGGGGGGGGGGGTGAGAGGGTTAGGATTGGAGGAAAGGATGAGAGAAAAGAAGAAAAAGATTTGGGTAAAGAATGAGAGAAAGAAAAATAACAAGATAAGGGATGAGAGAAAGAAGAAAAAGAATAGGTAAAGGAGGGGAGAGAAAAAATGATTTAGATAAGGGATGGAAGAAGTAAAAAAAATGGATTGTGAGATGAACAAATAAGGAAAATAGATAAAGGATATAGGAAGAAAAAATCTAAAGGGAAGTAAAAAAACAACAACATGGGTTAGTCTTAAGAATTCCTTTATTCCCGTTTTCTCCAAGATTTAAGGGCATCCTATTTGAAACGACTGATCTCAAAATGATTGAACATTATAAAGTTTAAAAAAGGGAGTAGCCAGGCGGGTAAAACACACCAAGGATGATTACGTACAACTTTTAAAACAAGTAAGATTGATGACTATTTGTCTATCTGTTTATTTGTCTCGCTGTCTATTTTGTTTCAAGTCTATCAGGGGTCATTTTTCTCACAGCCTGTTTGCTAGTGTTGTTTATGGTCGAATTTTTCCGGAAGTATTTATAATTGTGTTGTGTTTAATTGTTTATTTGTGTATTTACGTGTTTGTTGTTTATTCAGCAGTAATTAAAAATGGCAGATATGAAAACCAGCCTCACGGTTGCAATTAAAAATGCAAACATATCACTATAGCGCTAACAGGAAATATTGACCTTGAAGAGAGATAAACATTGATGATGATAATATACAATAATAAAATGAAATGGATAGTAGTTGTGATAGTGATGATGATACTGTATTAATGTGAAATCTGAAGAAAAAAGATCGAACTATAAGTTTATCGTCCTTGATGTCAGCATTTCCAATCATGAAGACTTGTCTGTTGTCTTATTTTGTTTTTCTAGCTTTTAGACAAGGCTGTGTGGCAGTGTTCTCGGCGCCCGGAAGAGTCTACCTCAAAGAAAATGGTCTTACCTGTGTGCGTTTTTCTTTTAATGTAGTACTGAGGAAGAAATAAGAAATACACAGCGCCTGTGGTGTGTTTTATTTTCCGATTATTATTTATGACGATCAGCATTTTGAGGTTCCGTCGTGGTTTACGAGTCGGCAGTTTTATTAAGCTTCCGCCATATGCTTCCTGGCGCCCCCCCCCCCCCCGCCCCATTCTCCTTTATTGAGATCCACAAACTCCTGCGCTGGGAGTTCTCTCGGCTATTTACGTTCGCGAAACAGGATCGCCCGCTGTCTCGTAAAGCCTGGGCTGCGGGTCCGAGTTCGCAGGCTTTGCAGGCTTTATTTCGTTGATGGGGACGTGACCTCGCGCCCTTCTCTTTATAAAGCAGATCCAGCGCTTTGTTCGCGGCGGCCGAAGTCCCCCTTTTGTCTTCGCGGCGTGTTTGTTTTGCAGGAGGGACTTCGCCTTTCTCTATGCCCCGTTCGGTCCTTTTTCTGTGTGGATTGCCTTCCTGTGTGAGATTTTGTTCCCGTTTGTTCATCTATTTATTGGCTGGTTGATTCATTTTTGGCATCAGTCATTTTTTGAACTGTTTTTATAAACATTATTTTTATTTTTTATTTTTTGCATAGCATGTTTAGCGCAAGTTGCACCAACGAGAGCATCAATGTACGTTTTAAATGTCATTTTCAAGCAGCCACGCAAAACACTTTGATTCACGATTTAAGATAAGTTGTTAATGTGTTTCCTTTCTTTGCCAACAGGTGAGTATCGGGCCGGCGAGCGTTAGCCGAAGTAGCAGAAAGCGTGAGTTGCCTTTGAGGAAAGTGGTGCGAGACGAAAGAGAATCTACTTACCCGCCTATCTCTCCGTCAGGATGTTAGCCATCATCCTCACCTCTCTCTCTCTCTCTCTCTCTCTCTCTTTCTTTCTCTCTCTCTCTCTCTCTCTCTCTCTCTCTCTCTCTCTCTCTCTCTCTCTCTCTCTCTCTCTCTCTCTCTCTCTCTCTCTCTCTCTCTCTCTCTCTCTCTCTCTCTCTCTCTCTCTTCTCATCTCTCTCTCTCTTTTCACTTTTCTCTTTTCTCACATCTTATCTTTATGGCTCACCTTGTTACTCCCTTCCGCTTCCCATCTCTCTTACCTCCTCTCCTCTCTTTTCTCCTACACTTCCTTTCTCTCACTTCCCTTCCTCTCCCTTCCTTTCCTCTCTCTTCTCCCTTCCCTTCCTTTTCTCCCTCCCCTTCCCTTCCTTTCCTCTCGCTTCCATTCTCTTCCCCTGCCCTCCCCGGGCCTTTCTCTTTCCTTTTACATTCCTCATATACTGTACATACAACTGGTACGATTAATACGTTATTTTTTCTCTTTCTCTTTTCTTTTCTTTATCTTCTTTTATACTTTTTTTACAATCCTAATCGTGGGCGGCGTTAGCAACTCCCCCCTCCTCCTCCTCCTCCTCCTCCTCCTCCTCCTCCTCCTCCTCCTCCTCCTCCTCCTCCTCCTCCTCCTCCTCCTCCTCCTCCTCCTCCTCCCTCCTCCTCTCATCACCTAAAACTCCAAACCCCTTACCCGCACCTGAGCCACCTCCCCTCCCTCCCCCTCCCCCAAAAACTCCCAAAACACCCAAACCTCATCCACCCCCATCCGCCTCACCCCCACCCCAAACCTCACTTACAGAGAACACCACCTTGCAAAATCACCTCCAGATTAACACATTAAATCCCCCGGCCTTTTATACCGGCGTCGAAACATCTAAGTTTTTTTCTTTGCTTTTCTTTGCTTTCCTTTTTTCTTCTTATTTTACTCCCTGTTTCTTTTTCTTTTTTTTCTTCTTCTTCTTCTTCTTCTCCCTTCCCCCTTTCTCCCAAGTAGATTTCTTTGCTTTTCTTTCTTTCTTTTTTTCTTCTGATTTTACTCCCCCCTTTCTTTCTTCTTCTTCTTCTTCTTCTTCTTCTTCTTCTTCTTCTTCTTCTTCTTCTTCTTTTCCCCTTCCCCCTTTCTCCCAAGTTGATTTCTTTACTTTTCTTTCTTTCTTTTTATTCTTCTTCTCATTTTACTCCCCCCCTTTCTTTTTTTTTCTTCTTCTTCTTCTTTCCCCCTTCCCCCCTTTCTCCCAAATAGATTCTCGTAAACTTGAGCCCGAAGCAATTAAGAGAGAGGGAACTCACAAGAACCAAACTTATATTGCAACGTACACTAGCGAATTAACAGCAAACTAATGCCGGACAAACTTGGCGCAGGGTTTTCATTGCCTCCTAATCGACGCTGGGGAGGGGAGGGGGGCCACAGGGGGGATGGGAGGAGGTCGTAGGTGGGAGGGAAGGTCATAGGCGGGGGGATGTAAGGCTGGAGGGGAAGGGGTCATGAGGGATGGGAGGTGGTCGTAAGTGGGAGGGAAGGTCATAGGCGGGGGGGGAGGTCATAAGGGTGGAGGGGAGGGGGTCACAGGGGATGGAAGGAGGTCGGAGGTGGGAGGGAAGGTCATAGGCGGGGGGGTCATAAGGGTGGAGGGGAAGGGGCCATAAGGGGATGGGAGGAGGTCGGAGGTGGGAGGGAAGGTCATAGGCGGGGGAGGTCATAAGGGTGGAGGGGAAGGCCATGAGGGATGGGAGGAGGTCGTAGGTGGGAGGGAAGGTCATAGGCGGGGGGGGGGGGTCATGAGGGTGGAGGGAGGAGCCGTCATGGGGATGGAGGAGGTCATAGGGGGAGGGAAGGGGGTCACAGGGGGAGAGATTGCGGTGGGTGGTAAGAGGTGGGGGATGGAAGGAAGGGGTGGGTGGGACACTGGGGTGAGGTGTGGGTCTAGGAGTAGGTGTAGGGTGGGGTAGGTGTAGAGGGGATGGCTATGGGGAAGAGGTGAAGGGGTAGATGTGAGGTTGGAGAAGGGCTGGAAAATTGGGGTGAGGACGAGGGAGGGATGGGTGTAAGGATGTGAAAGGGTGGAATGGTTGGAAGGGTTAGTGTAGGGGTGGAGAAGAAGGTGAGGTGGCTGAGGGCAACGGGCTTAAGGGTGGGGAAAGGGTGAAGGAGTGGGGGTTGGGGAGAGGGTGGAAGGGTAAGAGGATGCGAAAGGGGTGAAGGAGTGGGTAGTGGGGTAGGGAAAAGGGGAGCTGGGGTTGGGGGTTAAGGGGTGGGGAGGGAGGAAGAATGTATCGTTAATGTTAGTGATAGAGGTTTCGTTTGTGGATTCCCCACCCCCACCCCCTCCCTCTTCCCCATCCCTTCCCGCCCTCTCTTATGTTGGTGTCTTTTCGAGAGATCGTTATGTGTTTGTTTGCTTGTGTGTTTTATCTTGTGGGTTAGGATTTTGGTTGATGTCTGTGTGCCTGAATGTGTGTGCGTGTGGGCGTGCGCGCACACGTTAGTCATCATCCTCACCTCTCTCTCTTTCTCTTTTCATCTCTCTTCATTCTCTTCTATTTTCTCTTTTTTCCCATCTTATCTCTTTGACTCACCTTGTTACTCTCTTCCACTTCCCATCTCTCTTACCTCCTCTCCTCTCTTTTCTCCTTTCTTTCTCTCCCTTCCTTTCTTCTTTGCTTTTGTGTTTTTGTGAGTAAGTGTGCAGGGAAATGGTGCAGCTCTATCTCTTATTCTACATTTTCTTACCATGGACACCATTACCCAACTGACACTGTCCACGACTCCACGCTTTATGGCATCTTCTCTGGCGGCAAAGGGTTCCTGGGAAAGCAGACGTCTCAACAGGTGCGGTAATACGCTGGTGATCCTTCATCTCGCACCAAGCCGTCCCCAGCTCCTCCCCGCCCCGACTT
>NC_091551.1:9709720-9712220 GCF_042767895.1 Penaeus vannamei
TCAAACCTTTCATATTTTTTTTCTTTCTTTCTTCTTCTCCTTCTCATTCTCTCGCCTCTCCCGTCTCTTCTCCTTTTATCTTCTTCCTCTCTCCGACCCCCCCCCCACGTCCTCGCCTTGGATAGCTCTTTGTGTTCATGTTTACAGCGAAGAGAAAGCGAATGATAAGTAACGTTCCCTTGCAGAGTGTTTCGTGGTTCATTAAAGAATGTTAGATTTTATAGCTCGCTGAGAGAAAGAGAGACATAGCGACTGACGCTGACAGAGGAACAGGAAGGGATAAAAGGGTTAGTTTATGTTTGTTTGTAGTATGTGCGTGTGTGTCCGTTTGTGTGTGAGCTAGAAATGTCGTGGGACTTTTAGCCAGGCTTCCTTTTTTTCAATTTTTCCTTTTTTTCGTTCTGCAATCGCCTTTCCTTGCCTCCTTTCCCCCAGTTTCTGTTTTCATTTATTTTCATCTCCTTTCTTGTTCACCAAATATTTCCTCTCATCTTCAACTCCCTCTCACCACGTCTCTCCTTCTTCATCATCCCTTCCCCCTTTCTCCTCCTTTCCCACTCCCCGTCTTTCCTTCTCCCGTTCGTTTCCTTTGGGTCCACCTCGACCCATACCCCTACAGTCCCCAGCTTCTCCCTTCTCCCCGTCACCCCATCCTCCCTCCCCCACCTCCACCTTTCTCCCTCTCCACTCCCATTCTTGTACCCTTATCCCTTTCCTGGTCCGCATCGGTACTCCTTCCTCTCCAGTCCCTTTCTCCCTCTCCCCCACTCCCCTTCTCTCCTTCACCCTTTCTCCTCCTCTTCCTTCCCCTCCCCCCTCCCTCTCCTTCCCCTCATCTCCTCTCCCCATCTCTCTGTCCCCTACCTGTCCCCTTCTCCTGGTCCCTTCTTTGTCTCCCCTTCCCCTCTCCCTTTGTCTCGTCTCTCCCTCTCTCCGCCTCGCCCCATGTCCCCTTCGCCCCATGTCCCCCAACTCCCATGTCCCCTTCACCCCATGTCCCCCACACCCCATGTCCCCTTCTGCCCCATGTCCCCCACACCCCATGTCCCCCTACCCCATGTCTCCCACACCCCATGTCCCCTTCGCCCCATGTCCCCCACACCCCCATGTCCCCCCTACCCCATGTCCCTCTACCCCATGTTCCCTTCGCCCCATGTTCCCTTCACCCCATGTCCCCCACACCCCATGTCCCCCACACCCCATGTCCCCTCACCCCATGTCCCCTTCGCCCCATGTCCCCTTCACCCCATGTCCCCTCACCCATGTCCCTCTTCCCCCATGTCCCCCTCGCCCCATGTCCCCTCACCCCATGTCCCCTTCACCCCATGTCCCCTTCACCCCATGTCCCCGTCGCCCCATGTCCCCGTCGCCCCATGTCCCCTCACCTATGTCCCCCTCACCCAATATCCCCCTACCCCATGTCCCCCTCCCCCTCACCCCATATCCCTCACCCTATGTCCCCTTTACCCAATATCCCCCTACCCCATGTCCCCCTACCCCATGTCCCCCACACCCCATGTCCCCCTCACCCAGTATCCCCTCACCCTATGTCCCCTTCACCCAATATCCCCCTACCCCATGTCCCCCACACCCCATGTCCCCCTCACCCATGTCCCCTTCGCCCCATGTCCCTCTCGCCCCTTCCTGGTCCACTTCGACCCACTCATGTTTCCGTACTTCATATCGTGTTTGTTCCCCGGGGTCGCCGTCGCAGCCATTTAGGAAGAAAGGAGGACAGACTCTTAAGTGGGACGAGGAGAGGGCGAGGGAGAAGAGCACAGGAAGTAGGAAGATGAAGAGGGCGAGGGAGAGGAGCACAGGAAGTAGGAAGATGTGGAGCACGGGAAGTGGGAGATTTTAAAGCGAAAGGAAGAGGTAAGTTGCGAGGAGAAGGGGAAGTGTGTGTGTGGTGGGAGGGGGTGTAAAGAAATGAAAGTCTTACATGTCGAGATGAAGTTGGGGAACAGCGGGGCGAGAAGACGAAGAGGAGGTAGATTCGTAGATCTGGAGGGAGATGGGGAGGGATGACGAAAGACGACAAATTGATACAGAAGAAGAAGGAAGACGCGGAAGTTAGAAGGGGATCTAGTTCGGCCAGATATTGATGAGGAGCTAAAAAGAAAAAGAAAAAAAAACACGCGGCTTGTTCTACTCCGGTATGGATATCGATCGAGGCTGCTGCAGGGGGAAAATGCGGGGGACGGAGAAAGAGAACCAGAGGAGAAACTCCATGAGGTGTAAAATATTGAAAGCGTTCGGAAAAAGTCATTATTTCCAGATGTGAGATAGGATCGCGAGCTAAAGAAAAGGGCCTGATTATGGGAACGATGCCAGCTTGCAGAGGTGTTGCAGGAACGCCGGTTCGCCCGAGTAGATGGCAATTTTCACTCCCGACACTTTGTGATTGAAGGCAAGTTAGCAGCTCGCGGGCGTCGCGAGAGGCCGAGGCGAACTTTTCCCTCGGCTCTTCTCGAGTTAACTTCCGCGCTCCGGGAAGACG
>NC_091551.1:9719720-9724720 GCF_042767895.1 Penaeus vannamei
ATTAATGAGTTTACAGTTGTGGGCGAAAAACTCTTTCTTTGCTGCTCGATGCGCCGTTGGTAAATTGAACCTTTTGCACCAGGTGTTCCATGGTTTTATCTGCCGAAGAAAAACTATTTTTGAATATGTAAGTCAAATGATAGATAAAGGGATAGATTCAGATATGCATATAGCAATGTTGATCTGGTAGTAAATCTTACTTTGGATGTAAATGTGCTTTTTATCTCGAAAGTTTGAAATCATTGAATGGCGAGAAAGTATATGTATGTGTTTGTGTGTGTGTATGTATGAATGTATGTGTGTATATGCATGCAGTCGTGCAGGAAGCATCGCGAGACGAAGGCCCAGGCAGGAGCTGGCCAAGGAAATCTTTCATCCGGGGCTTCAGCAGATAAACTCTCCCCGTTTTAAAGCTCCCTTCAGGCGACCCCTTTCCCTGGACACCGGCGCTGTGGCTGCGTGAATATTGTCGTGTTTGTCCTGGCGAGTCTTACTGTCAGATCGGGCTGGTATTCGGAAGTGCCGCTTGTCCGTTAGTATTCCAGGGGCATCTCCGTGCTGCTGGGTACACTGGGGGGACTTTTTTATTTTGCCAACTTTTGAATGCTATTGGTTTTACCTTCTTTTTTTTTTAGAGTTTAGTTTATAGAGGCCGATGTTGGCACTGCGGGTTTTGTACATCGATTCTTCTCTCTCTCTCTCTCTCTGTCTCTCTTCCCCCTCCTCCCCATTTTATATCTAGGCGTAGCTTTTGTATCTGTGCCACGGATTAAAGTTTTTTACTTCTGTACTACTTTTTCGTGTATATTAGGGTTTTTTCCCGGTCAGTAGTATAGTTACTTTGAGATCGCCACCTAGTTCTGTAAATGTGCTGAGTTGAGAACTGATACTCCTTAGCAAAATATATAACGCAAAATAACAGAGCTTAATACGACAAAAAAGCTCCCAGAAGCATCGCGAATGTAGCACACGTTCAGAAAGAGCAGTGTTGCATCACTCATTGTCCAGGAAATTGTCCGTTCTTGTCCCGATTTGGCACAGATCACTTTCAGTTCTCCCCCTCCCACCCCCCACACCTAACCCCCACCCCCCTAGAGAATCCTTCCAACTTCCTTCCAGCACGTTCTCTTACAGCCCCCCCCCCCCTCCTGCCTCTATCCGTTCCCCTTCCTCCCTCTCCCCCCTTCCTCCCTCTCCCCCCTTCCGTTTTCCACGAAAGGCCGCTCCAAAGGACGTTCTGCCTCGCACGCCGAGAGGGGCTTCGGGCGCTCGTTGTCTCGCGTCGGGAGTCGTATCCCGAGAGGCATCGGCCCTGCATCGGGGGGAGGGGGGGGGCGCTGTGGCTAGGGTGTAGATTGCGGACCCCCGAGGCGCTTCACTGGAGGTTAATTCGATTGATATCAGATATGGAGCACCTGGAGTGTGTGGACTGCTGGGGTAAATTCGTTTATGGGTTCCCGGAGTGTTTCCGGAATGTATGTTGTAGTTTATGTAGTTCGTCTTATCCGTCACCTTTGATCGTCCAGTGAATGCTTCATGACTCCGAAGAATTTCCCAAAACCATTATATTACCGATAGAATGCCCCTACCCCCCTCGCTTCCCCCCTCCCCCTTTCTTCTTACCCTCTCCCCCTTTCTTCTTACCCTCTCCCCTTTTCTTCTTACCCTCTCCCCCTTTCTCCTTACCCCTCACCCCCCAGGATTCAAATATGTTTCCGCAGATTCATATACTCCCGCGTCTCCCCCGACCCTCCGAGCAGCTTGCAGGGCACTTGAGAAATTTATTTAACCATTCAATGTCTCCTCGGGTCCTCTCTTCAAGTCTGCAGGTCGCCAGACAATTGAAATTAGCATTAAAATTCTTCGGGTCGTAAAACCCTCCAAAGTCCCATTTAATCTTGAGAGTTTTTTTCCTCTCTCTTCTTTTTTTTTCTTTTTTTCCTTTTTTTTCTAAACTAAGCTCCGTGGATCTAGCTCGTAATGGTCTCTGATTCCATGTGTCACTAGCGCTGGAATGTGGCCACGGTTGCAGTCTAATCCAGGGTTTTATTGGTTTAAACGTAAAGGAAAGTTTAGGTGGATGACCGCGACAGGGCAGCGTGGAGAAAACGTTCACATGAACAGGAACCTAATTTGTTCCACCGGGATTGTATTGGAAGATGTGTGTCTGCTGGTGTTTTGCCTTTGGCGGCTCCTTCTCCTTGTCCTCCGCCTTCTTCATTTGCTTTTTTCGGGTACTCCTTATTCTACTTTTTTTCTATTCTTTTTTCTTTTCCCTTTCTTCCCCTCCCCTTCTTTCTTCTCCTGATTTTTTCGTTTTCTCCCCCTTCCCATTTTTCTTCTTATCTTTTCTTCTTCCTTCTCCTCCTCCCCCTCCCACTTCTCCTCCTCCGTTTTCCTTCGCCTCTACTTGCTCGCCTCCTCCTGCTCCTCCTCTTGTTCTTCCTCCTCCTCCTCCTCCTCCTCATCATCATCATCATCATCATCGTCATCATCATCATAATCATAATCATCATCTTCTTCTTCTTCTTCTTCTTCTTCTTCTTCTTCTTCTTCTTCTTCTTCTTCTTCTTCTTCGTCTTCTTTTTCGTCTTCTTCTTCATCCTCCTCCTCCTCCTCCTCCTCCTCTTCCTCCATCTCCTCCTCCTCCTCCTCCTCCTCCTCCTCCTCCTCCTCCTCCTCCTCCTCCTTCTCCTCCGCTTTTCTTCGCCTCCACATTTTCTCCTCCTGCTCCTCCTCTTCCTCCGCTTCCTCGTCCTCCTTAGGGGAATATATGGTACGTGTGATATCTGTTTTATGGAAAGTGATAACGATATAGATATAGATACAGGAACCCCACTCATGATGGTCCAAACAAGTGAACTTATACATATTTATATACACCTGGATCTTAAGAAGCAAATTCAAGAAAATACACATTTTCAAGTATATCTTAGATAGATCGAACATGAGGAAACTGAGGGCATTTTGGCGACGCGTGGGGCAGTGTAGATAAGCGTGGGAATGGCTTGTCTTCATTGGATAACTACCGGTATGTATGTTAATGTGGAGAGGCCCCTATAAGGCTTTCGTTATTGTTCATGATGGTGATAAGCTGCCAAGCGGGGTGGTGATGTAAGGTGATCTATGGTATTGTCATATATACATTCATGTATGTTTATAGTGTATATGGATACAATGAATTTGTGTGTGCGTGCGTGTGTGCGTGCGTGTGAGAGCGAGTGAATGAGTGAATAAGAGTGTGTGTGTGTGTGTGTGTGTGTGTGTGTGTGTGTGTGTGTGTGAGAGAGAGAGAGAGAGAGAGAGAGAGAGAGAGTGTATGAGAGTGAGTAAGAGTGTGTGTGTGTGCGTGTGTGTGTTTGTGTGTGGGTGTGAATTTATGAATTGCAAATTTACGAAAATATGATAAACACAACGTGAAATGAACCCTCAAACCAAAATGACAGATGAAGGTGGAATTTAATGAATTGCTTATTCCTATCTGATGATGAATCGTCGAAATGAGAAAAAATAAAGGTAAATAAAAAATATGAAGATATTATCAAAGATTTAAAGAATTTATATTTTGACCATCCGTGAACCACTCAAAAAAATAGACCAGCAAATGTACTTAGATATTCATAGTCGCAGTCATTTACACTTCAGATCTTTCAAATGATATGATGATATGCGCTCATTAAGTGCCCTCACCCTCCATATCTTTGAGATAATAGGCCCTCGTATGCATCCCCTCAAATGGCCGTCCTTAGAAATGGGCTTCTGACTCGGGCCCCAAATTGCCCTCTCTTGCGTGAGTCGCCCGGCTGATGGGCTCGGGGTTGGAGTGTGTTTGTTTGTTTGTTTGTTTGTTTTTTGGTTCGTTTAGTATGTAGCATTATCGGGAAGGTAGGGTTGTTTGGGGTGAATTAACAACGATGATGTGTAAGGGATGGCTGCTTGGGGACGGTCGATGCGAAGTAGGAAAGGGTGAATTTGGGGGAATTGTGTTTCTTGGCATAATTTTGGGATTTTTTTCCTGTTTTTCCTCGTTATTTTTTGTTTGGGATCTTGGGGTCTTTTGTTTCTTCTTTTTTCTTACATTATTCTCCTGCCTCTCCCTCTTCTTCTCACCCTCTTTGCTTCTTCGCTTCCCCCCCTATGCGTCCCCCTCTTTTACCCTCCTCCGTCCTGGCTGCTGAACCCCCCCCTCCCCTTCCCTCTCTCCGTTAATGCTGAACCCCTCCTCCTCCCCCTTCCCCTTCGTCCTTGCTGCTGACCCCCTTCCCTTCTTCCCTTCCCCTTCCCTATCTCCCTTGCTGTTGACCCCTTCCCCTTCCCTATCTCCCTTATTGCTGACCCCCACCTCCTTCCCCTTCCCTTTCGCCCTTACTCCTGACCCGCCCATTCTCCTTCCCCTTCTTCCCTTCCGCCCTAGCTGCTTACCCCTCTGCCCGCCCTACCCCTTTCCCCCCTCCCCTCCCCTCCCTACCCTTTCCCCACCCTACCCCCTACCCTTTCCCCTCTCTACCCCCTACCCTTTCCCCTTCCTACCCCCTACCCTTTCCCCTCCCTACCTCTACCCTTTCCCCTTCCCTCCCTACCCTTTCCCCTCCCTCCCACTCCCACCACCCTTCCCTTCTTGTCGCAGAGGCCGGTACTCTCCTTTCCATCGAGGAATACGCACGGTATACTTCAGGAGGAGCATGTGAGGGAGAGAGGAGGGTGGGGGTGGGGTGGGGTGGGGTTGGGGGGCTTGAGAAGAAAGTATGCTAGGAGATTAATGATGACCGTATCGGCGATAAGAATTAGGCGGACTTTCAGGGGGAGGGGGGGGGTCCTATTAAATAAATGTCGCCTTCGCTTGATTTATCACGGACGCTGTAGTCGCGAGATAAAGTTTCTCGAGGTTTATCCGGCCTGCAGCTCGCCTCCTCGTAGGACTGGCTTTCGTCTCTCGTGTGTGGGTGGTTGGGTGAGTGGGTGTGGGTGGGTGGTGTGTGGTTGGGTGGGTAAGCGAGTGT
>NC_091551.1:9734720-9777220 GCF_042767895.1 Penaeus vannamei
CATCTCCTCCCATCCCTTCCCCTCTCCTTCTTCCATCTCCTCCCATCCCTTCCCCCTCTCCCCCTCCTTCCTCCCCTCTCGACACTCCTTGATTCACTACCTCGGCGCGCTTGCATTTTGCTTTCCAACGCGCTGAAGAATGAGAGCCGTTGGGTGAATTCCTGCTGAAATTGAAGCGAAAAGGGAAGAAAAATGATAACAGTGATAATTAAAACAATACATAGACACACATCTTCCTTTTTCTCCTCTTGATTATGCAACATCGGGTTGCACTGCGTGTTGTAGCCTTGTTAGGCTGTGACGTGAAAGATTGTTGAGGGTTTGCTGGCCACATTTTTGTTTGTTTGTTTGTCTCTCTCTCGAAGCGAGCGGTGCCTCTCCCGCTTCTCTTGATGTGTTTCGTTGTACTTGTTTCGTTAGTGTTCAATATACGCTCGCTTTTTAAGGCTGCGGGTGTTCTTCTCGACGTCAGTGTGTGAGCGGGCATTGTGAGCGAAAGGGCCCGCGGGTATTTAGGTATTTGTGGCTTCGCTTATTGCAATACGGCTTCGGCAGGCCCGCGCCCGCCGCCATTAGCCTCGGAAGCTTGAGTTGCATGACTGATTTTTCTTTTTTTTTATTCTCTTTCTTCGTTTCCATCCTCCTCCTTTTTCTCTGTATCATTCTCCTCCTCTTTCTCGTTTTCCTTTTTCTCCTCCCTCCTCCTCCTCCTCCTCCTCCTCTTTTTCTTCCCCTCCTCGTCTTCCTGTCGTCCTCCTTTTCCTCCTCCTCCTCCCTTTTCTCCTCCTCATTCGCCTCTTCCTCCTCATTCTCCCCCTCCTTCCATCCGATGCGAACGCCCGTGGTCCTCGGCAGCGGCGGCGGGGGAGGAGGAGGAAGAGAAAGAGAAAGAGGAAGAGGAAAGGGAAGAGATGGAGATGGTAATGGAGATGGAGATGGAGATGGAGGAGGAGAAGGAGGAAGAGGAAGAGGAGAAGGAGAAGGACAATCTAATAAATCCGGGGCTGGCGAAATTCCGGTGCACGAGGCCGAGGAATGCGGTTAAGGAGGATGAAACACCGGGGAGGGAGAGGACGTGGGGGGGGGGGGGGGGCAGTTACCTTCGGGCGCTCACGGGCTGTTGTTGTTTTTTCCCTTTTCTTCTTCTTCTTCTTCTTCTTCTTCTTCTTCTTCTATTTCTTCTTCTTCTTCTTCTTTTTCGTCTTCTTCTTCATCTTGTTCATCATCATCTTCATCTTCTTTTCTTCTTCATTTTCTCTTTTTCTCTCTACGAACTTGGGACTTTAATGGATTTTGCGACTTTCACGATGACGATTTTAATGGATTTCCGGCGACTTGCACTTCGGACTTCGGACTTTCACGGATTTCGGACTTGCGTTTTGGTTCCTGAGTCTCACGGATTTCGGAATTCGGGAGGGGGTGGGGGTGGGGGGGTGGGATAGGCAATTTGCTTGCGGATACTAGTAGAGAGGAAGGTTTTGGTTTTTATGTATTTATTTATTCATTTTATTTATGATTATTCATTATTGTCATTATTATTATTATTGTTATTACTAGCATTATTATGATTATTATTATGATTATTACTATTATTATCATTGTTATTATCATTATTATCATTTTTATTATCATTATTATTATCATTATTATTTTATGGTTTGCGAGTTTTTCCTTTTTTTGGATAGTTTAGAGGGTACCATATATTTTTTGGTTTACGTTTTTTTTGGTTTACGTTTTTTCTCCGGTACTTAGTATGCATAGTAGATCTACTCTTTGCGTGTTTGTTTTGAGTGGGTGTTATAAGGTGTATATATGAAGGATTCGGATTAAGTGATCGACAGAAATCCGAAGTCGATCACTTGTAGGATAGCCAATGATAAATCCCAAAATAATAATAGCTATGGTAGTGATAATAATAATGCTGATGCTATTGTTAATAAAAGCATTGATGATAGAAATGGTAATGATAATGATCTTCGTAAGAAATATCAAGAAAAGACGGGACAGAGGCAAAGGGTAGTTTACGATGACTCCGAAAAGGATGGCAGGAGAGAGATATTTCATCCGTCCGTCGATACACAGATATCGGGAGGGAGAAAGGAATGGCATTTTCAAGTTGTATCGAGTGGGGGGGGGGGGGGGGAGGAGGGGTGCGTGGAGGGGGTGGGGGGGGGGGAACTGGTGGCCACGCTGGATGCCGAGATATGAGATTGGCCGAGATTGTGCAGAGATTTGGCGATTTGCATATTTCCTTTTGTCTTTTTTTCGTATTATTATTGTTTTTTTTGGGGGGGGAGGGAGGGGCGGGAGATGGAGAAAGAATGCGGAGTAATGGTTGTGAGAAAAGGAGGTTGTTTGGGGCGGTTGCCGCGTTTGTTTAAGGAGGGGGTTTAGGAGGTGGAACGCTCGGCTAAGTTGGGGTACTGTTTTCTCTTTTATATGTATGTATTTATTCTTTTATGTCTCATTTTTTATTTTAGTTTTGTTTCTCGTTTCTTTGTTTCATTGTTTTTCTTACTTTTCCTTCTTTCTCTCCTTCCCTTCCCTCCTCCTTCACTCTCTCTCTCCATCGCCCTTTTTTTTACCTCTCTTTCCCAGCTTCCCGCTCCATCTCCCTCCCTCTCTTCCTCTATCGCTCCATCTCTCTCTCTCTTTCTATCCATCTACCTTTCTTTCTCTCTCTCTCCATATCTCTCCTTTTCTCTCTCATATTTATCTCTTCGAAATCTTTCTTGCCCTCTTTGCACCCCCTAATTCGTCCCTCTGTCTTGGACGCCCGCCCCTACCGATCTGACAGGGGTTGTCAGAGACAGAGTGGGCGGCGCGAGGCCAGGCGTGAAGAAGGGGCAACGTTTTCGGTGTCGAACGTTTATTAGAGGATAGAGTGTGAAACATTATGGCGGGGGGAGGGGGGGCGGGAGGGAGAAGATATGGGGGGACAATGGCGAGAGAGGGAGCGACTTGAGAAGGAGGAGGGAAATAGAGAGAGAAAAGATGTGTTAGAAGAGGGTAAACTATTGAGTTTTTACGCGACTAATATATCTACCCATATGTATGTGTGTGTGTGTATGTGATTGGTATAATATGAGATATGCTTCCTCGCCGAGATTAGAAAACATTCAGTAACCTCCTACTGATCGTGAGTGTGTCACTCTTCACTGCTCATATTTTTCGTGAGCAGTTCCTTCATCGTCATTTTGTTCGTGAAAGTCAGCACTGTCGTCATCAATTTTAACTTGAGTGATTATTATAGGTGTTTAGATCTGATGCCTCCCTTCATCTCAGCGTGTTTATTTCAGATGGAAAAAAACATGAAGTTGGAGGTCTTCCAAATTAGGAAATCTCTCGCCTCCTCTTTCGCACTGTCAAAAACTCGGGCGGACGCGGCTGCGTTCACGTTAACGGAAGGGAACCCGATTGATTTCCTCGCCGAAGCAATATCAAGTTTGGCTCCGGACGGCATGTTAGAGAGAGAAAGAAAGAGTCGGTATATGTATGCATATCGGTTGCTGCACCAAAGGGATTGCACGCATTCCCCGGCCTGATATTGGTAAGGGCTGCGAGCGCGCTACTCTCATGAGTAATTGCGGGCGCGGTGCCGTCGATCATGTGCGGTTGACCCGGGCGCTGCCGCTGCGCCAACTCTTGTTACACAGAAATTGCTTTGGGAACTTTGAAGGCAATGTTCCCCGGATAACTTGCGGGGCGCCGCCACTAGTGATTGCAGTAACCTGTATGGGGGCGGAGGGGGGGGGGCGAGGGGAGAGAGGGGAAAGAGAAAGCGAGAGGGAAAGGGAAAGGGGAGTGAAGGTAGATGGAGTATAGTGCAGGGCACACAAACTAACAGGCTTTGTGCAGTCTATCTGACTTTTTTTATCACACATACACACACACACTCACACTCACACTTACACACACACACACACACACACACACACACACACACACACACACACACACACACACACACTCACACTCACACTCACACTCACATTCACACTCACACACACACACACACACACACACACACACACACACACACACACACACACACACACACACACACACACACACACTCACACTCACACTCACACTCACACTCACACTCACACACACACACTCACACTCACACACACACACACACACACACACACACACACACACACACACACACACACACACACACACACACACACACACACACACACACACACACACATATGTAGGCCTATATATGTTTAAATTTCTGACAATTTTGTTAATTTGTATAGGGCGGTCCCCGCGATCCCACTTCCCCGTGTGCCGTGTACTTTCCCGTGTTTTCCGTTTCCTATGATCCTGGCTTCAGATTTTCCAAAACTTACGTTGCCTTCATTGTCTCTCCTTTATTGCGTTCTTTCTCTTCCTTATTAGCTCCCTTGGCCTCCTTATTGTCTCTTCTTATTGATCTTACTCTACTCTGTACCGTAGCCTCCTTTTCCTCCTCTTTTTCCTCTTTCCTTTTGTCGTATCTTTTTCTGCCTTTCCTCTTTTTTTCTTGTTCTTGCTAAGTCTCTCATCGGCGTTTGACTTCTTATTTCTGATTGTATTTTCGGCCTCTCTTTCTCTCTCTCTCTCTCTCTATCTATCTATCTATCGTGTACAATCTCTCTGTCTTTTACTATCTCTCTCTATCTTGTATTAAATCTCTCTCTCTCTCTCTCTCTCTCTCTCTCTCTCTCTCTCTCTCTCTCTCTCTCTCTCTCTCTCTCTCACCCTTCTCTCTTACTATCTCTCTCTCTCTCTCTCTCTCTCTCTCTCTCTCTCTCTCTCTCTCTCTCTCTCTCTCTCTCTCTCTCTCTCTCTCTCTCTCTCTCTCTCTCTCTCTCTCTCTCTCTCTTCTCTCTCTCTCTCTCTCTCTCTTTCTCTCTTCCTCTCTTCCTCTCTTCCCCCTTTTGCTCTCCCTCCCTCTCCCTCGCGTTCTTATTCTCGTAAATATCACCAGCAATCTATCTATCTATCGATCTGTCTATCTATCTCCCTACCTCTCTGGCTCTCATATATTGCAAGCATCCTTTCGCTGCCATACACTCGACCCCGCCCCTCGCATACGCTATATAAGGGGGGGGGGGTCTGCGAGTCCATCAGCGAAGGAAGAGTCCCGAGATCAGAGTCCGATGCAAGTTGAAATTGGTGATTGAGGAGAGGGGGCAGGGGGGGGGGTTGATGGGTTGATTTAAGCGGATAAGAGGGGAGGGGTATAAGGGGATGAGAGGGGAGTGGTTAAAGGGGATAAGGGGGGGCGGCGAGGAGATGAGAGGGCGACGAGAGGAGAGCAGAGAGAGTGAGAGAGCCATCAGAGTTTCATCGAGGAATTCCCATAATTGGCTTGTTTCCGGATGACGGGACATAACTGACAAGGAAACAGTCTCTAATCGCTTTCTCTCTCTCTCTCTCTCTCTCTCTCTCTCTCTCTCTCTCTCTCTCTCTCTCTCTCTCTCTCTCTCTCTCTCTCTCTCTCTCTCTCTCTCTCTCTCTCTCTCTCCCTCCCTCCCTCCCTCCCTCCCTCCCCTCCCTCCCCTCCCTCCCTCCCTCCCCTTCCCTCCCTCCCCTCCCCTCCCTCCCTCCCTCCCCTCCCTCCCTCCCTCCCTCCCCCCTCTCCTCCGTCTGTCGCTCATCTCATCTTCCTCTCCCTCTCCCTCTCCCTCTCCCTCTCCCTCTCCCTCTCCCTCTGCCCTTCTCTCCTTCTCCCCTTCTCCCTTTCCCCTATAATCAATCTGTTTTGGCATTTATTTTGATGTTTGCCATTGTTGGTATGACTACTAATTTAACAATTCTGTTATCTAACCTATGTTTATATCTATTGATAATATGTGCATATGTATATCCTCTATGTTTTATTAAAAACCTAATTGTGGTTCACTGTATTTTGTCTACACAAACACCGCAGTTACACAATGCAGGTCAAGATATTGTCCATTATTTCCTCCCTTGACACATGACTTGCACTTCAGAGATTGATGGGTCTAACTGCGCTGTAGGCTGTAGGCCGTCTCCAGCTGGTTATCTTGGGACCAGAACCCAGCTTCTCTCAAGCTGATACATGTATTATACATGGTGCCTGATTTTAAAAAGTCCATGTGAACCTTTCCTTTAAAAGAATAATAATGATAAAATAGATATATAGATATTGAATATCTGCAGGTGAACACTAAAATCTTAATGGTTGAATCGGTCAGTGCCAGATAACCATGGGAAGTGATTTACCTGGCCATGGTGGCTCTGTGCTGAAGAGGAGATTAACAAACGTTACCCCTTATCCAAATATCCCAAAATACATGTATCCAAAGTGTACCTCAGAAATCCTCGGACAGCCTCCTCCGCCACAGGCTTGATTTCCCCGTTCCGTTCCGCCGCTCCGCCCCGTTCCGCTCCGTTCCCGCCGTTTATCATCTTAGTTGTTGGGTCTCCGGTCGAGCGAGGAGCGGAGAGGGGCGGCTGCGGCGGATGTGGTTCTTCGAGCGATATTTGATTAGTTATGCAAACAAGCGGTACACGGCGTGCGTCTCCGCGGATGACTTGATAAAGCCGGCGATACGGTTAAATGGCCGCCTCTCCCTTCGGCCGGAAAGCGCCACGGATTCTAGTTTGAACTGAGGGGAGGACGATGCAGATTGGGTGCAGTGGGGGAGGGGGGCGGGGAGCGTAATGGGCATCGCTGTTTAGGTTCTGGTACCTGGTTTCTCTCTCTCTCTCTCTCTCTCTCTCTCTCTCTCTCTCTCTCTCTCTCTCTCTCTCTCTCTCTCTCTCTCTCTCTCTCTCTCTCACACACACACACACACACACACACACACACACACACACACACACACACACACACACACACACACACACACACACACACACACACACACACACACACACACACACACACAGCCGTCCGTCCGCCTCCCGCCGCAACCTGTGTTTCGATTCAGCCGTATCCAAATCCACTCTCGGGACATCGACTCCTGAGCCCGAGTCACACAAACCCTATTCATCTCTCGTCGCGGCCATTCAGCCGTCAGCGGCAGCCATTACCGAGTATCGGGGGTTCTGCCGCCGCTGCGGGAGGCTGGCAGTACCCGGCCACATCTCGTCTCGCCTTGCCCCTTGCCCCTTGCATGCTCCTCGCTCCCCTCTCCAAGCTCTCGTCCTCTGTGCGCTCCTCGCTTCTTGTCCCTCTCTTCACATCGCAACTCTCTCCTCGCCTCTCTCCTCTCGCCCCGCTCTCCTCGTTCCTTGCCCCTCTCTTTGCATTGCACCTCTCCTATCGCTTCTGTCTCCCATTGCCCCTGACCCTCTCTCCTCGCATTCCCTTCCCCTCTCGCCCCGTCCCCCTGATCCTGCCCCTCTCTCCCCTCTCCATAACCCCTCGCATGCTCCTCGCGTCTTCCTTGCGGAGTCGAGGCAGGGCGCCGCAACGTTGCATTGGAATTTTCGTCAGATAATATTTTCGGTATCAGAGGATGCCCAGGAGCAGTAGTAACATGAGAGGGCAAGTGTCCAGCAAATACAATATTCCCCCGGTTGGCATGCATCGCTGGAGGCAAAACCGGTTTTCTGCGTCGCTGATCCACTTTGAGGGATGGCATTTTCGTCATAGAAAACGGGAGCACCACTCTGATTGCCTCAGACCTGATGGAAAATTGGAATTTTAAGATTCTGCAGTACAGGTGTACGGAAATCTGGGATAGGATTTTTCTCTTTTTTGTCATTCAGTGGAGACATCTTCAATAATATGCAGCATTCCTGTGTTAATTGATTTTGACTCGCTCTCTCTTCTCTCTCTACTCCCTCTTTTCTCTGTCTCTTTCTCTTTCTTTCTTTCTTTCTTTCTTTCTTTCTTTCTTTCTTTCTTTCTTTCTTTCTTTCTTTCTTTCTTTCTTTCTTTCTTTCTTTCTCTCTCTCTCTCTCTCTCTCTCTCTCTCTCTCTCTCTCTCTCTCTCTCTCTCTCTCTCTCTCTCTCTCTCTCTCTCTCTCTCTCTCTCTCTCTCTGTCTGCTTCTCTCTCTCTGTCTCTGTGTCTCTCTCTCTCTCTCTCTCTCTCTCTCTCTCTCTCTCTCTCTCTCTCTCTCTCTCCCTCTCTCTCTCTCTCTCTCTCTCTCTCTCTCTCTCTCATTTTACGAATTATGTGGAGATGCACTGATGCAAATATGTCTAGCAGTTAACCCAAATTAACCAATTTAATGTTGTTTGGTTGTTGGTAATAACATTCTGTCTCTTTCATTTTACAGGTAAGGAACCGCTCTCTTCAGATGTGGCTCTTGGCACCGTAAGTGGAGTGCATGAACCATAATCATGATAAAAAGGTTTATTAGTGAAACAAAAGCTAATTATGAAGATCACTTTGAATGAATCTTTGAACTGAGAACATGCCGAAGCGACGAAAAGTTATAGATCAATGAATAAGTATTATAGATAAATTGATAGATATTACAGTTCGATTGATAAATGTTATAGGTGAAATAATTAGTATTATAGATAATTGAATGAATAGAGCGTATCGTTTTATTTGTACGGGTGATATGAACGTGAAAAGAAGGATGGTCTTTTATTATAATCCGGTCCATGTTCTTGTGGATAGATTTATGGTCCAATTTTCTTCTATTAAGGGAAGCAGATTTCTTTACCCATACATTTTCGACAATCAAATTTCCATGTAAATGAGGTCGTGTTATAGCTCCTTGTGCATTTTATCTTCTTGTCTGCATTGCTGTTTTTCTTTTATTTTGTTTTTGTTTTTATTTGATTTTTTTAGAGTTTTGGAGACTTAGATAGGACTCTCTCTCTCCCCTTCTCCCCCTCTCTCTCTCCCTCCCTCCCTCCATCCCTCCCTCCCTCTCCCTCCCTCCTCCCTCCCTCCTCCCTCTCTCCCTCTCTCCCTCTCTCCCTCTCTCCCTCTCTCTCTCTCTCTCTCTCTCTCTCTCTCTCTCTCTCTCTCTCTCTCTCTCTCTCTCTCTCTCCCTCTCTCTCTCTCTCTCTCTCTCTCTCTCTCTCTCTCTCTCTCTCCTTCTCCCTCTCCTCTCTCTCTCCCCTCTCTCTCCCACCCTCCCTCTCCCTCTCCTCTCTCCCACTCCCTCTCTCCCTCCCCCCTCCCCCCACTTCTTTCACTTTCTCCCTCTCTCCCTCTCTCTCTCTCTCTCTCTCTCTCTCTCTTCTCTCTCTCTCTCTCTCTCTCTCTCTCTCTCTCTCTCCTCTCTCTCTTCCCTCTCCCTCTCCCTCTCCCTCTCCCTCTCCCTCTCCCTCCCTCCCTCCCTCTCCCTCCCTCCCTCCCTCCCTCTCTCTCTCTCTCTCTCTCTCTCTCTCTCTCTCTCTCTCTCCCTCTCTCTCTCTCCCTCTCTCTCCCTCTCTCTCCCTCTCTCTTCCTCTCACTCCCTCCCTCTCCCTCTCTCCCCCTTCCCCTAGCGGTGAGATTTGCTAGACATGCTTCGCCCTGGCCTTATGTAATCGCGGCCTGCATGACCACAGAAAGAACACTCATTAAATAAGGCTTACATGATTGTTTATTGATTAATTAATGTGGTTGATGTTCGGATCAGTGAGGATCTTGTGCTTCTCCAAATCCAAAGACAGCAATGCAGATAGCTATTCGGACGCGTGGTTTATTTGGAGCAGTCGCTTGTCTGCGTTCGATTCTGTGCAGAACAACTCGCGTGTTTGGATGTTTAATGTTTTTTGCACAAAGTTTGACGATATTGCTAGACAATTGCCTAACTTTGACTTTATTTCCCCCTAGAAGTTTAGTTTTTTCTTTTTTTTTAAGTTTTATTGGCTGATTTTGCCGCGCATATATTTTTTTTAATTCAACACTAGATTTAGAATTTTACTGGCTTAGATGTTATTAAAGATGAGGATTTGCTTAAGCTCTTTCCTTTTTTTTACACGCGTGCACGTACTGAATATTGCATAATGAGCTGCATGAAGTTGATGCAGCGTAGATTATCGCTTTGCAAAACCGGACCGATCCTACAGAGTGTCATTCAACAAACTGTGTACGAGTATTTATAGGGATGAGTCCACAGATGGTTATGACGGTTTATTGATGAATCACGAGATAGTTTAGAGTATCCTGTGTATATCAGCAAGCTATTTCTTACGGGTTTCTGAGCACATAAAAGGCTAGATTGTTAGTACTACGAATGCTTTAATAGATGTGTTATATAACCTGTATCCTTGTAAGGTAAATGGTGTAGTTTCCCTGCTAATGTATTTATGGATACGTTGATGAATATAGCAATATGTGATGCATTTAGTTGTTGTGTGTGTGTTTGTGAGGGAGGGGGCGGGAGGGAGGGAGGAAGATAGGGAGATATGGAGAGAGGGAGGGAGGAAGTGAGTGAGAGAGAGACAGACAGAGACAGATAGAGAGCGAGACAGAGATAGAGCGAGAGGGAGAGACAGAGAGTGAGAGAAATTGGAGTAAAGTCATCTTGTCAGGATAGACGATAGACGCAGCGGATTAGGGTGATGTACGCCAGGCTGTCATTACATCTGCCGAAGCGGGAGGGAGTACGGCATACATTCCTGAACTTAACGGCAACTTTGTAGCTTTGGAGCTTTTTATCTCGATACAGTTTGCTTTGTGAGTCATCGGATTAGCTTTGGGCCCCAGGGTTGAGTTGCATAGCGCCGTTGTAGCTTTGTAGCTTCATGCCCCCCCTTCTCTTCGTTCATCCTACTCCCTTTTCCACTATTTACTTCCCTTCTCCACTCTTCACTCCCCTACCCTACCCTTTACCCCCCTTCTTTACCTTTTACCTCCCTCCTTCACTCCCCCTCCACACAGCCCATATCCCCTACACGGCCCATACCCCCACCCCCCACAGACCATACCCCCACAGCCCATACCCCACCCCCTATAGACCATACCCCCCACAGCCCATACCCCCACAGCCCATACCCCCACCCCCTACAGACCATACCCCTACACAGCCCATACCCCTACACAGCCCATACCCCACACAGGCCATTTCCCATACAGCCCATACCCCCACAGCCCATACCCCCGATACACAGCCCATGCCCCCCATATAGCCCATACCACACACACAGCCCATACCCCCTATATAGCACATACCCACACACAGCCCATACCCCACACACAGCCCATACCCCACACAGGCCATTTCCCCTACAGCCCATACCCCCCACACAGCCCATACCCCCTACACAGCCCATACCCCCTACACAGCCCATACTCCCAACACAGCCCATATCCCCCTACACAGCCCATATCCCCCACATAGCCCATACCCACACACAGCCCATACCCCCTACAGCCTTACCCCCCCACAGCCCATACGCCCCTCCCCTCCATAGCTCATACCCCCGCCAAGGCATCATCGACGCAGAAAAGAAGGCAGACAGATAGCGGCTTCCCCCCCCCTTCCCCCCCTCCCCCTTAGGCTTTTCCATAGCTTCCTTCCTTGTCGCTGTTATGTAAGTATTAGCGTCGTCTTCCTCGCGTTCTCCTACATATCTGTTTCTTGTTATTGATTTATTTATGCGCGTTTTCTTTTATTTGTTTATTTTTATTTTATTTTATTTTATTTTATTTTATTTACCTTTTTCGCCTAGTGTGTGTGTGTGGGGGGGGGGTAGATATCGATGAAAATCAATGGTAATGGGATACATTATGGAAATGGTGTATTTCTTCGCTTGTCTTCAAGGAAAAATATTTTATTAACACCCTTGTGATACACTGAAAATGTATTATTTATAAAGTTCTAATTGCTTTATTGTATTTCCATCTTTATTTTACTCTTCATGATTTTTTTTCTTTTATTTAGCTTTAGTACTGCTCTTCGTGATTTTTTAAAATTTAGATCTAACTGCCTTATTTTCTTTCTATGTTTATATTGCTCTTCACGATTGTTTTTTTCTTTTTTTAGTTCTCATTACCTTATTTTATTTCCATCTTTATTGCTCTTCGTTATTTTTTTGTTATTTAGGTCTAACTGCCTTATTTTCTTTCCATCTGTATACTGCTCTTCGTGATTTTTTAAAAATTTTATTATTTAGTTCTAATTGCTTAATCTTATTTCCATTTTTACACAACTCTTGGTGATCAATCTTTCAGCCCAGAGTCACCGGAGGACGCGCTGTAATTTCTATCACCCGAATGGCACCCGAGCGGACACTTACAATCTCTGCTGGGCCGGGTGCTGGAGGGCGACGGAGAAGGAAGGGAGGGAGAGGAAGGAAGGGAAGGGGAGGGAGAGAGTGGAAGGGAGGGGAGGGAGGGAGGGGGAGGAAAGGGAGGAAGGGAAGGGAGAGAGAGGGAGGAGGAGGAGGGAAGGGAAGGGAGGGAGGGAGGGAGAGATGCAGGGAGGGAGGGAGGGAGAGGGAGGGGGAGGGAAGGAGAGAGAGGGAGGATAGAGGGTAGGAGAGAGAGGTAGAGGGAGGGAAGGGAGGGAGGGAGGGAAGGAGAGAGGGAGGGAGGGAGGAAGGAGAGAGGGAGGGAGGAAGGAGAGAGGGAGGGAGGGAAGGAGAGAGGGAGGGAGGGAGAGGAAGGAGGAGAGGGAGGGAGGAGAAGGGAAGGAGAGAGAGGGAGGGAGGGAGGAGGAGGGAGAGGGGGAGGGGGGGAGGGAGGGAAGGGTGGGGAGGAGGAGGGAGGAAGGAGAGAGGGAGGAGGAGGAGGGAGGGAGGGAGGAGGGAGGAGAGGAAGGAGAGAGAGGGAGGGAGGGAAGGAGAGAGGGAGGGGAGGGAGGGAAGAGAGGGAGGGGAGGGTGGGAAGGAAAGAGGGAGGGGAGGGAGGGAAGGAGAGAGGGAGGGAGGGAGGAGTGGGAGGGAGGGAGGGAGGGGGAGAGGGAGGGAGGGAAGGGGAGGGAAGGAGAGAGAGAGAGAGAGAGAGAGGAGAGGAGAGAGGGAGGAGGGAGGGAGGGATGGAAAGGAGAGGGAGAAAGGGAAGGGAAGGAGGGAAAGGGGGGAGAGAGGAGGAAGAATGGAAAGAGGGAGAGATTGATGAAGCGGAGGAAGGAACGAGGAAAGAGCGAGACGGAGGGGGGCGGGAGAAGGATGGAAAGAGGGAGAGAGAGATCGAGAGGAAAGCAAGAGAGAGGGGAGAAGGATGGAGAGAGAGAGAGAGAGAGATTGAGAGGAAAAGCAAGAGAGAGTTGTCGTGAAGAGAGAGAGAGAGAGAGAGATGAAAGAGAGAATTAGAGAGAGAGGGAGAGATGAGAGTGAATAAGACTGGGTAATATCGACGTACTCCACGTGGGGGATGGGAGACACACGTCACTGTCCGCCGGGAAAAGCGGGTGGCGGGGCAGCGGGGGGCGGGGGCAGGGGGCGGGGGATAGGGGATGGTGGGGGATTTCTACAAAGGTCGCTAGTCGGTGTACTAGGACGCTCTTCCTCAGCCTTGATATATTTCTTCTTTTTTCTTCTTCTTCTTCCTCAAACTGAGGGTTCTCTCTCTCTCTCTCTCTCTCTCTCTCTCTCTCTCTCTCTCTCTCTCTCTCTCTCTCTCTCTCTCTCTCTCTCTCTCTCTCTCTCTCTCTCTCTCTCTCTCTCTCTTTCTCTCTCTCTCTCTCTCTCTCTCTCTCTCTCTCTCTCTCTCTCTCTCTCTCTCTCTCCCTCTCCCTCTTTCTCTCTTACTCTCTCTCTCTCTCTCTCACTCTCACTCTCACTCTCACTCTCACTCTCTCTCTCTCTCTCTCTCTCTCTCTCTCTCTCTCTCTCTCTCTCTCTCTCTCTCTTACTCCCGCTCTCTTTAAATGTTTTATATGTACATATATAAGGGAAACCGTGCAGCGACATATAAGGCAGAGTGAAATGGAAAGAAACATAGATCAGGCAGAATAGCGCGTCCTTCCCACTCAGCTAAGTGCGCTCTCACGGTGGGAGTCCGGGGCGAGGCGCTTCTTCAAACGTCTCTCTCTTTCCCTTTCTCTTTCTCTCTCTTTCTCTCCCCCTCGCTCCCTCTCTCCCTCCCTCCCTCCCTCCCTCCCTCCCTTCCTCCCTCCCTCTCTCTCTCTCTCTCTCTCTCTCTCTCTCTCTCTCTCTCTCTCTCTCTCTCTCTCTCTCTCTCTCTCTCTCTCTCTCTCTCTCTCTCTCTCTCTCTCTCCCTCTCCCTCTCCTCCTCTCCCTCTCCTCTCCCTCTCCCTCTCCCTCCCTTCCCTTCCCCTCCCCCTCTATCCCCCTCTCTATATCTACCTATCTATCTAAATCTATTTATCTATCTATGCACAAATATCCCTTATTGTCGTTTTCTTTTAACACATCTACATAAACTTCCTCTCATCTCTGTGTTCATTCGTTACTCTCCTTCGCATTCAGTTGTTTATCAGCACGTTTGTTGTTATGTCGTTTCCATTTTGATTTTGGTTTCCAGTGTGTTATCTGTCCCAGAGCGCAAGGGGTCAGTTCGAACGATTTTTGTTTTTTTTCGTCTTTTATTTTCCTCTTCGTCTCTTGTCATAGCAGCTGCCCTTCTTTGTTTCGATCCTCTGTCGCCCTCCAATCTGTCCCGTGTCCCTTTTCCCTGTTTCCCTCTCCCTTCTTTTTGCCCTCTGTTTGCTTATCTCCATTATCGGGAGAGATTCATTTATTACCATTTCACCGATCGCTGGTTGACAGACAGATGGGGAGGTGGTGGAGGGGGAAGGGGAGGGAGGGAGGAGAAGAGAGGAGGAGGAGGAGGAGGAGAAAGAAGGAGGAGGAGAGAGGGATTGGGGGAGGGAGCGAGAGGGAGAAGAAGAGGAGGAGAGAATGGGAGGGAGGAGAAGGGAGGAGGAGGAGGAGGAGAAGGAGGAAAAAGAGTAGGAGGAGGAAGAGGAGAGAAGGGATGGGTAAGAGTAGGAGAAGAGAGAGGGAGGAGAGGAAGAGGAGAGAGAAACGGGAGGAAAGGGGAGGGGGAAGGAGGAAGGAAGATGAGAGAAGGGGGAGGGGGAAGAGGCGGAGGAGGAGGAGGAGGAAGAGGTGGTGGTTCGACGACGGATGGGGGATGCACGATAAGATGTACTCCTGCTGGGTGCTTTGATGTGAAGATGGTGTGTGACGAGGGGAGAGATAGAGAGAGGAGAAGAGAGGAAAGGGAGGTTAATGGAAGAGAGAGAGATTTGGGAGAATGGTGGGGAGGGAAGGACAAAGGAGCAAGCATGTGTGTAGAGGGAGAGGAGGGAGAGAGAGAGAGAGAGAGAGAGAGAGAGAGAGAGAGAGAGAGAGAGAGAGAGAGAGAGAGAGAGAGAGAGAGAGAGAGAGAGAGAGAGAGAGAGAGAGAGAGAGCAAAAAGAAAGGACATAGACACACGCACGCAAGCACATACAAAGAAAAAGAGAAGAAAGCGACGAACGAAGAGAAGAGAGAAATGGAAGAAAAAAAACAGAAACAGAGAATTAACGATAAAAAAGCATACGACGCCATGATCAGTCTGTGAAATAGGAGACGACATGTGTGCTTGCGTTTTGTGCGTGCGCCGCGACCCTTCCTTTATGGGTGGCCTCCCCCCCCCCCCTTTCCGTCGTTACGGGCGTCTTCATCCGCTTTAGCATAAACCCTTTCCGCTCCCGTACGTTATGGAGGAATTGGCAATCGTTTACGTTTGAGACTCTCGGCAAATTTTGAGGGAAAATTTTTGGAGTTCCCGTATTAGGATGACGGAGCAAATCGATAAGTACGTGAGTAAGATGGTGTTTGTTGTCTCAGGCTTTCCTTTTGATATCGTTTTGTTGTTGTTGTTATTATTGTTATTTTTTTTTATTTATTTTTTTTTTTTTTGGGGGGGGCGGTGTTGGGGAATTTGTCGATGAGAATGAGGGACCCAATGAATAAATATCACAAATTCTCTCTATTTCTCATTTTTTATCGTTTTTGTTTGTTTCTTCATTTAGGGAATTTTTGAGAGTTCGTTTATGAGGACGAGGAGCCAAATCCATAAATACTTCATAAATCGGATGAATAAACAATTTATCCCCCCCGCTTTTTTTTCTTTCGTTTCATTTATATATTTCCTTTATTTGTCCTTCCACCTTTCTCAGGATCCCGATGAAACATTTTTTTTTCGTTGTTGCCTTATCCGACCGACATCCAATCTTGTAACTCAATTATTTACGGAACAGTCGGCGTCCCTCTTGTCTTTTTCAACCTTCGTAACTTTTGCCTTCGCTGTGGTTGGCTAGTTATTGTCATCATTATGATCAGTTTTTTATTGGTATTTATGATCGTTAACATGATGATAATTATTATTATATTGTTCATTATGATCAGTTTTTATTAGTATTTATGATCGTTAACATGATGATAATTATTTTTATATTATTCATTATGTTCATTGTTTTATTAGTATTAATGATCGTTAACATTAGTCATTGTTATTATGATGTTGATGATAACAGAATCAGTAACGATGACAAAAATGATGATCATGATGATGACAATTGTTATAGTTATGATAATGATAATAGTATTAGTAAAGATGATGAAATAATGATTGTCATAAAATTGATAAAGATAAGGATAATGATGATATTATTGCTAATGATGATGAAATGGTACTTAGGATGATAACGATAATGATTAGGATTAGGATTAATAGGAATAATGGTAATGATAATAATGATATAATCTCCATTAACATAATTCTGAGTTATTATTATTTCCATGATCATTATCGTCACCGTTATGGTTATGGTTAAATTTAAGGTTATTTCTTTCAATATTGATTATCATTATTATTGATATTGTTGTTGGTGATGATTATTATGGTAATTATATCATTATTATTATTGTTATTATTATTATTATATCATCATCATCATCATTACTGGTATTACCATTATCGTTTATCATTGTTCTTGTTATTGCTTCCATTTTGTTTTTCATTATTAATTATCTTTACTTTTTCTGGTATTGTTATTATTTTTATTATTGTTCTTATTATCATTATTATTTATTGTTATTGTTTTTATTATTATTATTGTTGTTGTTGTTTTGTTATTATTATTATTATGACGATGATATTGATTAAGGTTATGTTGATCATTATGGTGATGATGATAATAATGATGATGATGATTATTATATTATCATTATTATTATTAGAATTTTTTGTTATTATTATAATTATTGTTTTTGTTGTTGATATTGTTATTTTTTATTTTAGTGATATTGTTATTACTATGATGAAACTGTTTATCTAGCAACTGAGTTCGATCATAAAAACTGTTTATTTGATTCGTGCGTGATATTGCTTTAGCTTAAGGTATTTGTTGTTTCATGCGCCGGTGTTATACTGGTTTAATTCTCTGAAATTGGAGCAACCTGAAGCATCAAACGGTCTTTGGAATTTCTTGTAAAGTATTTCATAAATCCAATCATCGTTTTTTTTTTCCTTTTTTTCTTAATTTTTTCTCTATTAGAATGTTTTCCCTCACTCATTCCCTTCTCCCCCCCCCCCCCCCTGTATCTCTTCCTTACCCCATTCTGTTCCCCTTCCTTGCCTACCCTCTCTCCCCCTTCTCTCTCTCATTCCCTCTCCATTCCCCCACTCCCTCCTTTCTCCATTCCCCCACGTCCTCCTCTCTCCTTTTTTTCCTCCTCTCTCCTTTCCCCCTCTTTAACCTTTATCCATTCCCCCTCTCCTTCATATATCCGTTCCCTCCCTCCTTCCTTTATCCATTCCCCTTCTCCCTCTCTCCCTCCTCTCTCCCTTCCCTCTCTATCCTTCCTCTCTCCCTCTCTCTCCCTGCCATTTCTTCCGGCGTTGTCAGTCCTTGCGCCTCCGCCGCGCCCTTGCGAAAGTTCGTCAGGAGTTAGAGGCTGTCGGTGTTGTCATGGCCGCCCTACGCTGATGAATGTTAATGCTGCAAGTTCCCCGTGAAAGTAGTAGCGCCGTTTGCAATTTAGATTAGCTGGTCATATCTCTACCTTACGAGATGATATTAGGAGACGTGTGCGTGTCTTTTTTCTTTTTCTTTTATTTTCTTTTCGTCCCCCTGCGTCAGTCTGGGCTTTTTTTTGGGGGGGGAGGGAGATATCTGGTTAATTTTTCGTTTGTTTGTGTAATTTAGATAAGGTGATTATTATCTTCCTAATTGCATCCATCATTAGGCGACGCGCAGAGGGAGCTCCATCTCCTTGGGTCTGCCTCTTAATTATCTAAGACGGCGATATTTGGTGCCAGTCCCACGCCCTCCTCGCATGCTCCGGAATTACCATGCCGCGCGCCCGCTCATCAGAAGGCGATATGGAGCTAATGAGGGTCTCTCAGGTGCTACGCCCACGCTGCTGCACGCCCACGAAAATGTAGCTACAAAGGCTTGTGTCTTGAGTAGGTCAGTGGGCTGTGGACGCCTTGTGGGTGCGGAGGCTGGGAAACGCTCACAAAAGGTCGGATGGCGGTTGCGATTGGTACAGTGGCGAAGATTCGATTCCTTTGAAGTTTCCTGTTATTATTAAGTGGTATTGACATCATTATTATTATCATAATCATTGTTATTATGATTATGATGATGATTCTTATTTTTATCATGATTGAAATTATGATTAAAACTAGGATAATTGTTGTTATTGCTATTATTATAATAATAATTATTATTATTAATATTATTATAACTATTACTACTACTATTGTTGTTGTTGAAAAAAGAGGGACAGAAAGGAAGAATGAAGGAAGGACAGGCAGATAGACAGAGAGACAGACAGATCAAGGGTATGCGGTAAAGAAAACAGATACAAGCAGGGACATAACGAGAAAAAAAGAGTCGTAAAAATAGTCTTCATCGTATTTAGGCCAAAAAACAAACAAACTCTGGAGCCCGACTGTATTCACGCGCCAACCTCTGACCTTCTGTTCCGTACCTAGTGTAAAATTCGCCGTCATGAGACTCGGATATGCAGAAGGGGCGTCATACAACATACTCCAGTGAGAAAAATGAAAATGGGGTCACTCGGGGTAATGGCGAGGCACCCCTACAAAGTGGCGTCGAGAGCGGGAGTGCCACTTTCATATGAGCGTTTTTTTATTATTATTATTATTCTCTTTCTCATGGTGCCTCGTTGTCGTGTTCGGAGCTTTGGCTCGGGTTCGGTCTGTGGAGGTCTTCCTGGTTCGCTCTCTCTCTCTCTCTGCCTCTCTCTCTCTCTCTCTCTCTCTCTCTCTCTCTCTATCTCTCTCTCACTCTCTCTCTCTCTCTCTCTCTCTCTCTCTCTCTCTCTCTCTCTCTCTCTCTCGCTCTCTCTCTCTCTCTCTCTCTTTCTTTTTTCTTCATTTTTCTTTGTTTATTGTGTCTTTCTCGCCTTATTGATAAACAACGTTTATCTAATAAGTTTATAGTAAAAAATAAAATCACTGAAATTCGTTTCCGTGAATTATTTTTATTTAATTTTAGAAAAATAAGAAGAAACCCGATATATAAATCCGAATTATATATTTGAATTGTGATTTAACTGAGCCAAAATACAAAATTCATCACAGCTTTTTCTAACTTACATCGGATATTTTATGCAACCGATACAAAGTTTGCATACGGAAAAAGATTCAGTGGTATTAGCTGGTGTGATGAGGCCTTCAATAAGAGTTAATACCTATCCACGGTCCATTCAAAATTAAAAGTGAAATAGCATCATCACTCTTCTTTCAAAAAATAGAAATATGAATTCATGAAAATAGGATATAGATAACGCAAAATAAGCCTATGTAAGTCAAGTCTCAGGTCTACCCTCTCTCCCAGTTCCCCTCCAAAACCCCCATACCTGCTCTTCCTCTTTATGACTCCCCCCCCCCCCCCACCCAACACACACACACACGTCTCCTCCTCACCATATCACCGGTGGGATTGCCCCTCATCCCCCTCCCTGTTCTCTTAGAAACCTCCTTCCCCTCTACCTCTTACGACTCCCCTACCCCTTCCTTCCCTCCCTGAACCTCATTCCCCTCCCACAAGCTTCTCCCTAGCCCCATACCCCTCCTCTCTTCCCCCTCCTCTTGACCCTCCTACCCCCTCTCTCTCCCCCTCCCCATATGCCCTTCCCTATCCCTCCTCTTGGCCCTTCGACCCCCTCTCTCACCCCTGCCCCCTTCCTTAAGCCCCGCACCCCTACACTCCTCTCTCACCCCCTCCCATAAGCTTCTCCCCGCCCCCCCCTTCCCCTCTCACCCCCCTTCCCTCTCACCCCCCCCTTCCTTAAGCCCCGGAACCCCCTGATCCCGTCCTGATTGGTCCAGCCTCCCCTCCGGACTGGAAAGTTGGGATAATTCCGAATGTTCGTAACAACGATAATAAACATCAGAAGTTTCGAAGAAGCCGCGGCGCTCACACGGTCGCCTTGTTCTTGTCTCGGAGGGAGCTTGACCGCTGATTGGCAGAAGGGCGATGTGTTTGTTAATGTGTGTGTGTGTGTGTGTGTGTGTGTGTGTGTGTGTGGGGGGGGAGAGGTGAGAGTGTGTGTTTGTTTGTATTTATAAATGGTTATGGTATTGTGCGTATGTTCGTTCTGTGGAAATTTAGAAATTTACTTAATCCGTTATTCATAAGCTCAGGAGCATTGTCCTTATTCTTGGTCGGATTAGTTTTACCATAGCAGACCCACGGAAATCCCTCAATTTAGACTCATCGAAGGTATATCCGTATTAAAGTATAATTGCTCTTGTGAACGAGCGCTGTCAGTCGGGATGCATTTTGTTAATAGATCATGCTGACATATGACCTGCGCTGATTTTTTTCATGAGACAAGCACCCTGTGAACGCGTGTTCCTGTTGCGTCAGCTGATTTTGTCACATGAATTTTCCTACAGATTGATCTTGTCGCAGGAATTAAAAGAAAGAATTTTTCGTTCGGTTTCTCTCTTGCAAACAGGCTGTGTTATTTACGGTTGAACCTTCCGCGCTCCTCTGCTGTCGCTTTCGAAGTGGAACAAAAATATACAAAAGAAGATGAGTGTACTGTTTGCAGAAAGTTTAGTTGTAGTCTTTTTATTTGTAATGACTTGCATAATGACATTCATTACAAAAGTCGAATTCCTTTTTATTTGTTCTTCCAATTCTTACTTTCCCCTTCCTTACCATTTGTTTCCTCCCACGCACTACGGCAATCGGCTTTATCTCATTTCTCTCGTGTTATCTCTTCTTCTTGGTCTCCCTTTTTTCTTTTCTTCTCACCTCCTCCCCTTTTTATTTGTCTCTTCCTCCCCTTCTTCATTAGAACCTTGTGCTTGACATGTGCTGTATTTATGAATCAGAATCGCATAAATTTCCGTCCGTCAAGTGAAGCTCCCTTGCCGAGTCGTTGTCATGACAACCCTTCAAGGCGTTGCTCGGGCTCGGCGGAGGGAAGCGCCGGGGATGCCGAGGAACTCTGTGAATGAGTGAATGAGTCAGTCAGTGAGTGGGTGGGTCTGTCGGTCGATCGGTGGGTCGGTGGGTCGGTGTGTGTGTGTGTGTAAGTGAGTGAATGAGCAAGTGAAAGAGACAGAGACCAAGATAACGTGAATGAGTAAATAAGTCAGTGAGTGAGTGGGTGGGCCTGTCGGTCGATCGGTCGGTCGGTGGGGTGCTGGGTCGGTCGGTTGGTCATTCAGTGTGTATGTGAGTGAGTGAATGAACAAGTGAGATAGAGACAAGAGGCCAAGATAACGCAAACCTCCCCCCCCCAAAAAGAAAATAAATAAATAAATAAATAAAATGGTGGTACACCCTACCCCCACCCCACAAAAACTCCTTCCCACCAATACCCGCATAACCCTCACCTTATCCACCCTAGAGTACCCACACCCACTCTCTCCCCCCCCCCCCCACCGCCCTAAAGGATGCACCCCCCACCCACTCCCCCACAAAGGACGCCCATCGTACCCGCACCCTCCTATCCACCCGCCACACGAGATCCACACCCTTCTTGGGATTCTCCGACTTAAATGATACAATTAAAGAAATTATTTCAGGAATCAACTTGGTTATTGTGATGAAGATTATCAGCGTAGTGTGATTTTATGTAATTATCTCGTATGAATCGCGTCGCCATTGGCGGGGAAGTACGTAAATAATTTGCTCATTTCGCGAACATCAGATGAAGTCAAATATATATAAGATTGATTTATGAATTAGAACCATTTATGAATAGTTTAAAGAAAGCCCGATTTATTAACTCATAAACACAATTACAAACAAACACGCATACATAAACAGACGCAAGAGGACAAAGCACTCTTTAAATCTGTTATTTCCGGATTTTGAATCATCTCTTTCACCTTTTCTAGCAATTCATCATCATCTGCCTCCATTCTTCCCACTTCCGAGTCTCCACAATTTCCCTCGTTGCGTAGGGAAGAAAAGAGGGGAAAAGGGGAAGAAAAGGGAGGAAAGATACCGACCCGGTTAGCCCTTCCGTAACAAAGAACATTTCCGGCCGCTTACCCTTTCGTAAAGTAGCCAGGTAGAAGAGGGGGAGGGGGGGAAGAGGGAAAAAAAAAAGAGGGGAGATAAGGCCAAGGGGGAGGAGAGAGGGGATTTTACGGCGCGCGGCTCAGGCTCGTAGGCTCGGAAATGCTCGCGATGAACCGGAAAATAGTAAGACGCGCGGAAACATCGCTCGGTGTCGCGGGAAGTGTTTTTTTTTTTAATACCGTTCGGGTGTGTTGAGGTTGTGATCTCTATGTTTGGTTTTCTTTTTTTTTTTCTTTTTGTTTTCCTGTCTTTCTCTCTCTCTATCTCTCTTTCTTTCTTTCTTTCTCCTTTTTTCTCTCTCTATCTCTCTATCTCTCTTTCTCTCTCTCTCTCTCTCTGTCTCTCTCTCTCTCTCTCTCTCTCTCTCTCTCTCTCTCTCTCTCTCTCTCGCTCTCTCTCTCCGTCTCCTGTATTACACTCCCTATTCCATCTTTTCATCTTTTCTCCTCCCTCTCTATCTATCTCGTCTCCCCTTCCCCTCCCCCTCACCTTACTTCCCTCCCTCCCTCCCTCCCCTCCCCCTCCCCCTCCCCTTCCCCTTACTTCCCTCCCTCCCTCCACCTCCTCACACCTCCCGCCCGCCTTCCCTCCCTCCATCCCTTTCCCTCCATCCCCCTCTTCCTACCTCCCTCCCTCCATCCCCCTCCTCCTACCTCCCTCACTCCCTCCCCCATCTCCCTCTCTTTGTTCTCCCTTTTCACGTAAACAGCGCGTGAATCGCCTCTTTCAAAAGGGCGCGTGTTTACTTGACGGGGCGCCCTGTTTACCGTAATCCTCCAGGGAAGACGAGGCGGGGTCAAGACGGCAGTACCCGCGATGATTTAAGGTCGACGTCCTGTGATAAATGAGGGAAATCGGATAAGAGAGAGAGAGTGAGAGAGAGAGAGAGAGAGAAAGAGAGTGAGAGTGAGAGAGAGAGAGAGTGAGTGGGGTGGTGGAGAGCGAGAGAGAGAGAGAGAGTGGGGGGGTGGAGAACGAGAGAGAGGAAAGTGGAGAGGGAGAGAGAGAGAGAGAGAGAGAGAGGAGAGAGAGAGAGAGAGAGAGAGAGAGAGAGAGAGAGAGAGAGAGAGAGGAGAGAGAGAGAGAGAGAAAGGGGGGGGGAGATTGAGATAGAGAGGGAGACAGGGATTTAGAGAAAGAGAGAGACAGGGATTGAGAGGGAGAGAGAGACAGGGATTGAGAGGGAGAGAGAGACAGGGATTGAGAGGGAGAGAGAGACAGGGATTGAGAGAGAGAGAGAGACAGGGATTGAGAAGGAGAGCGAGATAGGGATTGAGAGAGAGAGAGACAGGGATTGAGAGGGAGAGCGAGATAGGGATTGAGAGCGAGATAGGGATTGAGAGAGAGGGGGATGCAGAGAGAAAGAGGGAGAGAGAGAGAGACCGTTTACGAGTGCCCCAGTCCGGGTGCCAGAGAGGACTAGTTTGTTTTAACTTGGCTTTACTGGCCGCGGGAAGTTCGGGGAATCTGCCACCGTCCAGTCATGTCAGACACGTGACTGCGGATTCTTGGGGAAGTGTTTCGGGAGGGCCGGCGGCGCGGGAGAGGCGCGGGTGTGTCGGCTGTTCAGGTTGCTTCTCGGGGAATTGTGTTGCGGAATGTCCAGTGGATGCGCTATTTGTGTACGAATTATGTATATGTATGTTTATGTATAAGATGGATGGATAGAGTGATTGATAGTTCGATAGGTAGGTAAGTGGGTAGGTAGGTAGACATACCTATATAGTGAATAATGTATGTGTATTTCTGAGTGCGTGGGAGGCAAGAGAGACAGAGATGCTCGTTTCTATACACGCGTGAGCACACACACACACACACACACACACACACACACACACACACACACACACACACACACACACACACACACACACACACACACACACACACACACACACACACACACACAGGTGACATCCATATCAAACAAAAATGTGTCAATCATTTATCTGAATCCGAAAATGAATAAAGACATCAGAAATTTGGCCAAACAGACCCACGACCCAACCACACATCACGTTCTCACTCACACGTCACTCGAACTCAGAATCGGAGGACAGGGAAGCAGAGCAGATGTAGAGTGCGAGTGAGTCAGGCTGGAGGTGCAAGTTTTGGGGGCAGTGCGAGAGGTGAGTTCTAAGTGGTGGTACGGCAGGTCTCTTTAAGGTGGCGCGACTGAAGCGAGCTGCTCTCTCTCTCTCTTTAGCTCTCTCTCTCTCTCTCTCTCTCTCTCTCTCTCTCTTTCTCTCTCTCTCTCTCTCTCTCTCTCTCTCTCTCTCTCTCTCTCTCTCTCTCTCTCTCTCTCTCTCTCTCTCTCTCTCTCTCTCTCTCTCTCTCTCTCCCTCTCTCTCTCTCCTCCCTCTCTCTCTCTCTCCCTCCCTCTCTCTCTCTCTCTCTCTCTCTCTCTCTCTCTCTCTCCCTCTCTCCCCCCCCCCTTGCTCTCGTCGTTTTCTCTCTCTTTCTCTCTTTCCTCTCTCTCTGTGTCTCTTCCTGGCTCTCTCTCTCTCTCTCTCTCTCTCTCTCTCTCTCTCTCTCTCTCTCTCTCTCTCTCTCTCTCTCTCTCTCTCTCTCTCTCTCTCTCTCTCTCTCTCTCTCTCCTTCGCTCCCCAGACCCCGAAAGCAAGCATGCAGGAACATACCTCTCCGTCTCTCATTATATTTCCCTTGTAGCATACTTCACGCGCGTTGCTGCTCCCTGGATTGGTGCCCTCAGGTGGCGGCGTGGGGGCGATGTCGAAGATAGTGCGATGGCTGGATTTCTCTTCCTTTTTCGAATCCTGCTTGCGATAAGGTCTCTTTTGCCTCTTGGCTTTCTTTCTCTTTTCCTTCCTCTCTTTCTCTGTTTGCTTCTCTTTCTCTGTCTGTCTCGTCTCTCTCTTTCTCTGGTTGTCTGTCTCGTGTATTATCTTCCGTTTGTCCCAGCCGGCGATATAACATCCGCTTCTCTCTATTTTCGCCCGCTCGCTAGAATCCTCTCGTTGTTATCCACACGTTATCACCCTGGGCCAAGCATCTCCATAGCCGGCATCTTTCCAATTTGCAGGATCCCCCTCCCCCTCCCCCACACCCCACTCACCCACTACACCCAGGCGAGTGTGTCAGACTCCGTCGTGACGTAACCGCACCCCTCTCCCCCCACACTCCGGGGCCCTCTCTTGCTCCTCCTCCCCTCGTCCCCGCTATCACCTCCTCCCCCCCCCCCTCCCCCGTCCTCTCGCAGACAAATGTAGTGACTGCGGCTTTATCCCCCCACTCCCCCCCACTCCGTTCCCTCCCTTTGGACTCCCCCTTTCCTCTACCACTAACTTCAACTTTTCCCCTTCTCTTACCCTTGGACCGTTCCATACCCTCCTCCTTTACCCCGTAAGTCGTTCTTCATCCCCTCCCCCCTTCCCCGCCGTATTATCCGTTAGCCATTCCTCATACCCCTTTCCCCTTGCTTCTCTAAGCCTTTCCCCCTTCTTTTCTTCCCCTTCCCTCCCCTCCTTCTTTTCTTTCCCTTCCCTCCCCTCCTTCTTTTCCCTTTCCCCTTCACTCTTCCCCTTCCCCCTTCCCCCTCTTTTACCAGTGCGTCTCTACTTGAAAAAATTGGGCAGTAAAAGCCCCGGGGTTCGGAAAGTTTCGTTTGAAGCGCGTGATAACTGCCGCGCCAACGTCCATCTGCTCCTCTGCTGGACTGTCGAACTGCCCCTTAGGAAGCAACAACCGCTACGGGATGATTGTTAATGGTTACCCATAATTGATGGCATCTTCCTTTTATTTTCAATTAAGCGCTTGACATCGAAAATAATAAGAAAAGGCCATATCTTACATTCTCTCAGTTATCTCCGTTAGCTTGTACTTGTTAACATGCGGTTATATTTTGACCGATGGTTTTGGCCAAGTACCATGAAAAACAATCATTCAGAACCATTACTACCAAACCAATCTTTATCACAAGGGAATTTCTTACAAGATTAATATTTGGATGCGAAGGTGAGCGATAACATCTCAACTAAAAGCATATAGGTTATGTACTGTACATTAGCCAAGCTGTTACCTGTATCGGATTGGTCAATTATCATTGAGTTTAGATAATTATTAGGTGATATTACTGGGAAATCCTGATTCACTGCTGCCAAGGATAAGTTCATTGGTATTGGATATTAAAGGGATTAGAATCTTAATTTTATGGATGCTAAACGATACGCGAATGATCTCTGTTTAATCTTGATGTTTCCCGGCGATGGAAATTATGATATTGATATAATTCATACGTTTTATTATGTATTTTTCTCTGTCTAAACATTTGTACATTCATGTTGCTTTCGTGCATTTCAGACACTATGTAAGTTTAATATCTTGCACCAAGAATTTAGCCAGGCGTGAACGCACTTGCGGACGTTAGAAGTAGCCTGAAACGTGACAAGAAAACGTAACAGCGAGGAAAGGATTTTTCAATTCTGTTATCATTTCTTTTTGTGCTTGCGTGTGTTCCTTCGCGGCATTTTTGAAGGTGTATTGTATTCTGAGAACGTTAACCATTTTAAGATTAAAAGCCGATTTCAAGGACACGGTGAGATTTTGAACATCGGTCAGTGAGAAGGGGATGGGAGTGAAAAATTCCCTTTCATTCTCTCAACTATACGCCAAACCCCAACAACCGATACTCAGCCTCACATACCACAGTATAAGTCGTCACCAAGCTCAGACCACACATCTCCCCCTCACCGCCACCTCACAAACAACCCCCCTCTCAGCGACCTCATAACCCCAACCCCCTTCCCCGCCACCTTATAACCCCAACCCCCTTCCCCGCCACCTCTCAACCCCAACTCCCTTCTCCGGCATCTCATAACCCCAACTCCCTTCCCCGCCACCTATCAACCCCAACTCCCTTCCCCGCCACCTATCAACCCCAACTCCCTTCCCCGCCACCTCATAACCCGCAACCCCCTTCCCCGCCATCTCATAACCCCCAACCCCCTTCCCCACCACCTCTCAACCCCAACCCCCTTCCCCGCCATCTCATAACCCCAACCTCCATCCCCGCCACCTCTCAACCCCAACTTCCTTCCCCGCCACCTCTCAACCCCCAACCCCCTTCCCCGCCACCTCTCAACCCCAACTCCTTTCTCCGCCACCTCATAACCCCCAACTCCCTTCCCCGCCACCTCATAACCCCCAACTCCCTTCCCCGCCACCTCATAACCCCAATTCCCTTCCCCGCCACCTCATAACCCCAACCCCCTTCCCCGCCACCTCATAACCCCCAACCTCCATCCCCGCCACCTCATAACCCCCAACTCCCTTCCCCGCCACCTCATAACCCCAACTCCCTTCCCCGCCACCTCATAACCCCCAACCCCCATCCCTGCCACCTCATAACCCCCAACCTCCATCCCCGCCACCTCATAACCCCCAACTCCCTTCCCCGCCACCTCATAACCCCCAACCCCCATCCCCGCCACCTCATAATCCCCAACCCCCTTCCCCGCCACCTCATAATCCCCAACCCCCATCCCCGCCACCTCATAACCCCCAACCCCCTTCCCCGCCACCTCTCAACCCCCAACCCCCATCCCCGCCACCTCTCAACCCCCAACCCCCTTCCCCGCCACCTCATAACCCCCAACCCCCTTTCCCGCCACCTCATAACCCCCAACCCCCTTCCCCGCCACCTCTCAACCCCCAACCCCCTTCCCCGCCACCTCATAACCCCCAACCCCCTTTCCCGCCACCTCATAACCCCCAACCCCCTTTCCCGCCACCTCTCAACCCCCAACCCCCTTCCCCGCCACCTCATAACCCCCAACCCCCTTTCCCGCCACCTCATAACCCCCAACCCCCTTGCCCGCCACCTCTCAACCTCCAACCCCCTTCCCCGCCACCTCATAACCCCCAACCCCCTTTCCCGCCACCTCATAACCCCCAACCCCCTTGCCCGCCACCTCTCAACCCCCAACCCCCTTCCCCGCCACCTCATAACCCCCAACCCCCTTTCCCGCCACCTCATAACCCCCAACCCCCTTCCCCGCCACCTCATAACCCCCAACCCCCTTCCCCGCCACCTCTCAACCCCAACCCCCCTCCACGCCATTCTGCTTAACATCTTTCCCTTCATTAGTCCGCGGGCGAGAGACCTTTTACAGGCTTTTACCAGACTCACAGAGACCGTGTAATTTCAGACAATTTAGGGTATGATTATCTCGCGGCAAAATAGTGTTTAACGTCAGCTAAGAGGGGGAGGGGAGAGGGGAAACTGCGAGGGGGAGAGAAGAGAAGCTGTTGGATGTGGGGAAGGGGAGGAGGGAGGGGGAAGAAGGGAGGGAAAGATTTTGGGGGTTCTTGTTCTGCAAGGAAGAAAGTGCTGGATGTAGCAGGGGTGGAAGTGGTTTCATTTCGGTTGAGTTCATTCGCTGATTAACGTAAAATCCTGAAATCGAACCGGTGCACGAGGCTAATTCCTATAAGTTAATATGATGTGTACATATAAGTCCCTAAAATCAGTTCGATGCAGAGTAGAAAATGAAATCGTATCCTGAAATCGAATTTTCCGGAATTTGTGTATTGGACGAAATTCCAAAATCGATTCTGTGCGAAAACTCGAGAAATCCGACGAATGCGGTGAGAACATACGCGAAGCTTCCCTCGTCAAAAAGTACATGCATACACGAAAAATCAAAGCGTGTTGTGTACGTATATTTAGCGTACATGGTGTGCGCGAGTCCGTTTGTGTAGGTGTGCATGTTCAATTAAGTAAAATGTCATACGTATTGCATATTGAAAATCGGTGTTTTTGGCTTCCGTTTGAACAAATACATATGGAAACGTAAATAGTGAAATACGAAAGCACATTAAAAAAGGTGACCCACCATTGTTCAGATTAGGTTTCCTGCCGTGTAGCCCCGTGTAAAAGGATAACCCGACACGGAAATGGTTTAAGGGTTCGATTCATCCGGGGAATCATTGACCGAAACCCTCCCCTCCCCCCCCGTGCCCCGTCCCCCCGCTGCGGAAGAGGCGCCAGTCCTGTGTCATGCACTGCGGAACACTCCTTTATTCTTGCGCGGGTAATTTAGCCTGGTAATGGCAGCGGAAGGGGCTATAGGAAGGAGAGGGGGAGGGGAGGGGGTAGGGGGAGGCCCGCCATTCTAGCCATGACTCCACCCCCCTTCCCTTCAATTTCACAGATACCTTGCATAAGCTGCTTTCAGCCTGTTATAGAATTAGATACCCTCTCTCGACGTTTACATATATGAGATAAATGCTGGTTTATGAGGCAGGAGGTGAATAACGGAAACTGAGGCACATTTATTACATTCTGGGCGATGGAGGAGAAAATGGTGGTTGATGATCTAATGTCTTCAGTGAGAGCTATAAATATTACATCTCAGTTCCGAGTATATTCAATTCCAACGTGTCATAACAACTGCTTTAGTAAGGAAGTAATTATGACGTAATGAAAAGAAAGTAATTTAAAAAGTATTCTTGCAGATGTTTAGCCCTAACTGATGTTAATTTGAATTATGATTGGAAAACAACTGTCATGTATAAAACAGATTTCTATTGACAAACGCAAGAAGTAGCTTAGTAGTAGTGGTGGTAGTAGTAGTAGTTATAGTAGTAGTAGTAGTAGTAGTAGTAATAGTAGTAATAGTGGTAGTAGTAGTAGTAGTAACAGCAGAAATATTAACCAGTAGTAGCAGTTATAGGCCTAAACCAATAGACCCAATAAATCAACATCAAAAGTAAAATAAATCAAATAAATGATACTGAAACTAAAATGTAAATAAGGAGGCCTAATGTTATTTTATGTAGTGTGGGGCAATGTGCCAACAGATCCCCTTTCTTCTTGAGGCAAATTCAGTCATCTATAACATTATTCATAAAAAATCAAAATTTTAGATATTTGATTTAGTTAAGTGATCGGCTTCAAGAGTAAATAATCCAGTAAAACTATCCTGCTATGGATCATAGGAAGATTGCTCCATTATAACCAAATGCATGATACAGCAGAGATGTTAAGGTGACAAATAATCCCAGAAGCAACGAATTTGATATGAGTGCGAGAATCGTCCAGCAGTATGTAGTGTAAGCTTGTTCCTCTTGCCGACTTTCCCAGGTTTCCTCAATACTATGCAGGGGCCTGTCTGATTGAAGGGAGGCTCGCACGAAACCAAATTTATGTATCTGTGTGTATAATGAGAATGAGCGAGGGAAAGGGAAAGGGAAAGGAGGATAGCGATCTGCAGTATGGAGGAGACGGGTAGATATATTCGTGACAGGGATAAACAAGCAAGTATTTGAGTATAATTTTTTTACATAACGTGAAACCTAATGTTACCTTCTATATTGAAAATACCCTAAGAATAATACTTGACAGAGTCGTCAACAATAACTAACACTCGGAGGAATATACATCTTTATATTTACGTCGCAGTGTCACAGATTGAGCGTGTGTGGGCAGTGCAGTACCAAGAACCGCACAGGCAAAATAGAACCCCATAAACACCGCCACCTTTCTGCACGCATAACCCATCGATCGTCCTGCCTCGTCCCTCAGCCACTCGAACCGCGAAATAGAGAGTGGATGCTGAGGGACGGCATCGCGCGGGTCACGTCAAATCAAGGAGCGTTCCAGGTCATGTCAGAGGGCCATAGAGCTTGTCAGAATTCCCCTGGCAGACGCCCAGTGAAGACGCGGCTCCTCGGATGACTGACGAGGAGAGATTTATGACACGAATGATATGGATATAGAGCATTTCGAGAAGGTGGCGGCGGCGGCGGCTGGACCCCGAGTGGCTCCGGAGCTGAGGCTGGTTCGGAGGAGGTGGAGGTGGAGGTGGAGCGGGGGGAGGCTGGGTTCAAGATTGATTTCATTTATCACGGTTATTAGTATGTTATTGTTATTGTTAATATGTTATGATGATCATTATAATAACTGTTATTATTATTATGACAGTTATCATCATTATCATTGCCCTTATTATCAGTATATTGATATTGATATTAATATTATTATTGTGAGGATAATGAGGATAATTATGATTACTGTTATGATTATTGCAGTTAACATCTTTATCGTTCATATTAATGCAATGATATTGATATTGATATTATGGTGAGGATAAGAATTATCGTTATTATTATTATTATTATTATTATTATCATCATCATCATGATTTTATGATTTTATTTTCATAATAATAATGATTATTGTTTTTAATTTTAATTTTTTGTTATTACCCATATTATTATTAGCATTATTATAATCATTGTTATTATCGTTATCATTTCCATCATAATAATTATTATTATTGCTATCGTTATCGTTATTGCTGCTGTTGTTATTAATAAAATCATTATAACCATTACTGTTATTACTATTATGATTTTGATTTCCATTTCCCCCTTTTTAAAAATGGGAATCGCGAATCGCGGAAGACTAATCAACAGTAACTTGGGAACAAGGGCGCGCGGGAGCAAGATAATGGCGTGTTTGTTTGATAATCCGACCCGAAGCAAACCGAGCGAGCGCTGGAAGGAGTCGGTCGGCCGGTGGCGGCGGCCCTCTGCGCGCGGAGGCAACTCGTCAAAGAATTACCAGAGCGATGATGGCTTGTTACTTCAATTAAAACGGAGAGAAAGGCGCGTACCCTGCGAGGACTGGTCAAAGGGGGAGCCCGTGGTGGCTTGGGAGTCAGAGGAAGGACGACGTCGAGGATGACGACGTTAATTCGCAGGGTAATGAGCCAGCCTATTATGGAATGTTCCAGCGGGAGGAGACGCGACAGAAGGGGGAATCTGCGACGGGGATGCGGGAGTGGATACAGGAGTCTGGGGACGAGATACACCGGGCCAGGGTCCCATACAGGGTACTAATAGTCGTACACATCATCAAAGGGCCTGGCAGGGTCATTAAAAGGCTATAATGGAAATATTACGGGCAGTCAAAGGGCTAGAGTAAGGGAGGGCCGAGGGAGGGAGTAGGAAGGTGAGAGGGAGGGGGGGTAGTGGTGGAGGCAAGAACGTGTGCCAAAATGTAACGGTGCCACAGGGAAGGAGATAAGACCTCCTAAGAGGGGGATCTGGGAACAAGGCACAGTGCCATGAGGACCTCTCGTAACTATCGTTTAATCCCTCGTTCTTGCGCCGTCGTCGTTTTCGTTTTTATTTTTTTCATTTATTATTTCCTCTTGCTGAATAATAGTTTCACAATTTTTGTCTATCGAATCGGCTGTCTGTTGAAGAATACATATATCGCTAAGGATTGAAAGCGCTTTAGTTGTGACTGAAACAACGGCATTTTACAATCTCTTTAAATGTATTTATCTGCATGCCCCGACCTGCGACGACGCCAGTGTGCCTGACGCATTTCGCAGACATCAAAACGGACGTCGAAATCATTTTAAAGCGCTTGGAATTACTGTGAGAAGGCGAGCCCGCTTTTCTGTGGTGATCATCTGTTTTCCGCCTCCTCGACTTTCGCAGAATTTTAGCCTTTGATTTGGGAGGGCTGTCGGGGAGAAAATTCACCATGAGTCATGCGCCTGACGTGTGGCGATGGTGAAGGGGAGGATACGAGTGGTGAAAGTGATGAGGGGCGTGGTCAGGGTTGTGATATTGGTTTCTGATATCGGATAACTACCGAGGAAGATTCGCCGTATGTCAGGGGGCGTGATTTGTGGTGATGTCATTGATGATAATTAGGAGGGTTATTGTTATGATTCTGATATCGGCCCTTGATGTCTGGGAGTTATTGAGGGGGAGATTCGCCTCGGTCGTGGCTGCGATTTATGATGGTGATGATGAGAGTGATGGCAATACTACTGTTAATTGTGATATTGTTAACCTCTTGCTTTGGTGATGATGAGCGATAGTGACATTGGTGATGATAATAGTTATAGTATATTAATGTATAGAAACGATGCTATATTTTTCTTGGATTCTCTTCGAAAATACATGGATTGCTCTATACAGGTATAACAGTATTCGTACCTTAGGTTTCTACCCCGTGTTTTTATCTTTAATTTCCACCTTGTATTTCTGCATCTTGTGATTCTTAAATTTACATTGCAGTCAAATAGCTAATCCAGATTCTCTTTACAGTATTCTATGGGAAGGTAGAAATGCACGTCGATTGGACTGGGAATTGATTCGTATGATAACTTATCTTCGGTTTAGTTACTGAGATTCCATTTAATTGAAGAACGCTTATAAGGATAATTTTTGCAGTGTAAATACATGATTATAAAATTAAGAACGTATGGAAAAAGATGAACATTATTACGTTACAGAAAAAAAATGTTGCTTAACAAATTTGAAGGAATGGGATGTTAGTTACAAGTTTTAGAAATTTATTAGCTGAGGTAAAGTGATAATTGGCCGATGTTCACGAAATTTCGCAAATGGGAGGGTTATATAACTTCCTTATTGTGGGGGATTAAAAGGATTGCCTTTGCGGATGTGTTTAGGGGGAAATCGGGTAAAGCGATATGAAAGTGAAGAATGAAAAAAAGTCAGAAAGAGTCAGAAAAAAACTTGAAAGTCGTTCTGAATTTTGTATAGGCATGTGTCACTAATAATGATTACAGTCTTTGTCGCTTTCATTGCCATGTGTTATTCATTTCCACCGTCACTGGGACGAATTCTTATGGTTAAAATTTTTATTATGATAATTTTAGCGATATTATTGTTGCCGTTAATATCTCGTAAATTTAGGGGGATAGAAGATTGGGGTTTGGAGGGGGGATGAGGGAGTGGGGAAATGGGGGAGTGGCCTTAAGGATAGGGGGATAGGGGGGCAAGGGAGGAGAGGGACTTCTAGGCACCGAAGGGAGGGGATAAGGGAGAGGAGGGAGAGAGGGTTAAGAAGGGGATGGGAGAATGGGGGGACGGGGGGGGAGGGCTTTAGAGGTCGGGAAGCAATGACGCGAACTTGCTGGAGGCCAATGACCCAAGCAGGTGCGGGAGACGAGTGACCTGGAACCCATTACGATCCGTCATGAGTGTGTGCGTGCGTGTGCGGCCATACTTCCCGGCTTGCAGTCAGGTGTGTGAAGGGGATGTGTTGCTTTGTTGGGGCACTGGACGCCGCATGTGTAGAAATATGTAGATGCTAACGAGGACCGACAAGGAGAGGAGATAGAGGAGGCAGAGAAAGGGATGAGAGGGAGAGGAGATAGAGACTGGGAGAGGAGGTAGAGAGAGATAAAGGAGGTGGAGAGAGGGAGAGGAGGTAGAGAAAGGGATGAGAGGGAGAGATATAAATAAGGAACGGAGGTAGAGAGGGAGAGGAGGTAGAGAGATGGAGAGGAGACAGGGAGAGAGAGGAGACAGGAAGAGGGAGAGGAGATAGAGAGAGGGAGAGGAGGTAAAGAGAGGGATAGAGAGATAGGGAGAGAAAGATACATAGTGAGGGGAGAGAGAAAGAGGGAGAACACAAAAAGAGAGAGAGCGAGCGAGCGAGCACAAAAAGAGAGAGAGCGAGAGAGCGAGCACAAAAAGAGGGGGCGTAGAGCCCCGGAGGCGGCCATGAAAAAGGATGAAGAACTCGTGGCGCAAGACAGTACATCTCCACGAGTCGCTGCTTCCACAAGGAGGTTATTTTCCCACGGTCTCGAGGCGGAGGAGGTTCTTGTGCATCCTTCCTCTCTCTTTCCCGTTTCGTCATCTTCCCTGCTTCCCCTTTCTTCACTTTCTTTCTCTTCTACTAACGACTTCTGGTCTCTTCTTGTATATATATGATATTTCATATATATATATATATATATATATATATATATATATATATATATATATATATATTTGTGTGTGTGTGTGTGTGTGTGTGTGTGTGTGTGTGTGTGTGTGTGTGTGTGTGTGTGTGTATGTATGTATGTATGTATGTATGTATGTATGTATGTATGTATGTATGTATGTGTGTATGTATGTATGTATGTATGTATGTATGTATGTATGTATAATGTATATGTATATGTATATATATATATATATATATATATATATATATATATATATATATATATATATATATATATATATATATATATATATATTTCTACATTCCTATTTTCCTCTCTCGAGGTTTGTATATTTTTGCATTCGCGTAGGAGAATCCTGGTGCCTCATGAACATTGTTGCACTCACACTTACATAGACATACATGCACGCACACGCACGTACACACACACACACACACACACACACACACACACACACACACACACACACACACACACACACACACACACACACACACACACACACACACACACACACACACACACATATACACGTGTATTTATTGTTTGCTTTTGTACATGTATTCTTTACTCTCATCTCAACCGGAAGCATTATCAGTAAGAAAAATGCCCATCCTGTCCAGAGGTCAACTTGAATGATGTTCACACGAATGCTTGACGCGGGTGATTCGTTCCCCTCGATGGCCGGGCGTTTTCGGGCGTCGGGCAAAGGGCTTCGAGGTCTGTTTGTTTTCCGAAATTTAATCGGCACAGAGGACTACAGAAGGTGGGGGGGGGGCAAGGGGAAGTGTGAGGGGGGAGGGAAGATGGAGAAGAGGAAAGGGAGGAGGGAAAGAGAGGGAAGTGATGGAAAGGGAGGAAAGTAGGGGAGGGGGAGAAATCTCAGTCCCCAAGCCTTAATGCGTTATCAAGAGAATCGGAGTGCCTCAGAGGATATAATTGGGCGGCGACGGGAATCAGTCCGTGCTCAAGGGAATGGGCGCCGTAAACACAACGTAATGTGTGATCATGGCCGTTGGCTGGCAGGTGCGAAGGGAATTAGGCCGTGGAAGGGACGAGATACGGGGGCGCCGGACTCGTAACATTCTTCATTTGGGAATGAGTTTAGGCGAAATTGTTGAATTATATAAGAGGATGGGTGATAATGCGCTTGTAGATTAGGGCATAACAAGACCAGAAGGCAAGGCATGCACTCGGGGCCCGGCCGAGGCTGGCGACATGCACCAGCACGCGCGCCAGACATGCTCGGGAAACGGGTGACGAAAAGGACTTCGTTTTAATCCGTTTTATGTTATGATGTATTTGATTGTCTTATTAGGTGCATTGTAATCAGATTTAATTAAGGGAAAATCTCGTTTTTCTCAGCCGCCAAAGTATTTACCTAAGTTCACTGACTTCCTGAAAACCCATAATTGTCACCTCGAGAGTGATCGCAGGTCTGCCGGTAAGCGCGATGTTCCTGGAACCGCCTCCTCCACACAGTCGCCCGTTAATGAAAATCTACTGCAGTCTGTAATCAAATTTAAGCCACAACTTCTCCCACAGAAGTAGAAGTCTGTGCTGGGCCCCGGGCTGTGGAGGAGCGGGGATCCAGTTAACGGGAGGTTGTAAATAGCGCCAGCCATAACTGTCAAGCGGCAGGTGCGACCCTGGCAGCCCCGGTCTCTTACCCCGGGGCTGCTTCCTCAAGCCCGGTCTCTTTCCCCTGGTCTCCTACCCTTGGTTGGTCTCGCCCCTGGTCTGCGTTCTCAGATCCGGTCTCTTTCCCTTAGTTGGTCTCGCCCCTGGTCTGCGTTCTCAGATCCGGTCTCTTACCCTTGGACTCTTACCCCTTGGTCTGGTCTTTCAACCCCGCTCTATTACCCATTGGTGTGTTCACTCAAACCTCACATTTTCACATTCTTGGTCTCTCAGCCTCGGTCTCTTAGCCTTGGTCTCAGCCTTTGTCTCTTACCCTTGGTCTCTTAGCCTCGGTCTCTTACCCTTGTTCATCCAGCCATGGTCGCCCCCCCCCCCTCCCGGCTGCCTCTCCTTGAGCCCGAATCGCCTCCTAAGTCTTGTTCATGCACCAACAAGCCGAGCTCCTTTCGGTGGCTGTCTTGCTCGCCCCTTCCGCCTTCTGCTCGCCACTGAGAGGTAATGTACAGTCACTCCCAAAAGTCGGGCGAAGCTCATGAGTCCCGGAGGCCCTGAAGCAGCGAATCCCGAAACAACACGGGGATCGGCGCGCTTCGGGATTCGTGAGCAATGAACCGACTTTTTGAGGGTTGACTCTACGTCTCCTGTGCTTGTTGACGCTTTGTGGCGACTCGTGGAGAAGGGGTTTCACTTCTAGGTTTCATCTCAAAAGGAAAATGAGTCTGATTTTTATTTTATTAAAATGTACTGCGGGTTTCTTCGTATCGTTGATGATGATGCAGTGTGTCAGTGCGTTTTATTTTAGGATCCGACATGTGATTTAGTGCCCCTTATTCTGCTGTTTATATTCCTTCCCCGACAGCGTACATGATAAGTCAGCGGAGCGTGTTTAGAATTATGGAAAACAAAAGGAACGCATAAACCAAAGGTGTAAAATGCGACGCCGCGCTGCCTGTCTATATAAACCACATGATTTAGTAGCATAAGAGAAGTCGGGGAATACATGGTATGAAGCCTTTACGAGGTCTGGATGTATTGGGCTTTGAGAACTCGGAAAGACGTTTTTTATTATTTCTTGCCGCCCGACACCCAGGGAGGGGCAGGTTCCAGGGGAGAAGAAGTGAGTTTGGGTAAGTTGCAACTTTCTAGAGGGGGAGGTTGGGGGCGGAGGGGGGATCCGACCGTGGGAAAAAACAGCAGCGGAAAACTCTAGTGTCGGTTGTACTTTTTTTAGTATAGTAAGCATCCGTTTGGCTTGTACATGCGTGTGAAAGGTGGCAACTCCTTTTTTAGGAGGAAGAACTTGCAAGGGCAGGCCAGATATATTCTGTCTCCGCACGGGCCCTTATCATGATGCCCGGGGGCTCTTTAGGGACCGTTTAATTTGATCTATATTTTGATTTGTTCCATTTTTTTGTTTTGATAGGAAAGTTATTGGTGTTTTATTCGTACGCAGACGGCTGTAACTCACGTCGGGTTTCGTAAGAACGTTTCTTTTCTTAATAAACGTTTTCCGTTGGAAAGAAAACCTCGCTGTACACGTTAAATATAGAGAGTCGATCTTCTGTAATGAATTGCTTTTGCTGATTACCCCATAAATCTTTGCAGCATCAATTAAGCATATTTAGGCAGGCAACCTTCTTCATCGAGGAAAAATGGAAAAAAATGTAGGCTTAGAGAGAGAGAGAGAGGAGGGGGGGGGGAGACAAGAAAGAAAAGTAAGATACTAGGGAGGTAGAAGTGGGTTTAATTGTAAAAAGAGAGAAGTAAAACAATGAGAAAATGGGAAGACAAAAAGTGAGAGAAAGGGAGAGAAAAGTGATAGAAAGGGAGAGAAAAAGAGAAAAGTTGAAGAAAAAAAAAGAAAAAAATATGGAAACTTTTGCAACGTATGAGAGTAAAATACGAGGCCTCAAGGTCACGTCAGCGGTCCTGAAGCGGGATAAAATATGTATCCGGGATGAAAGATGTAGTAGAGGTCAGCTGGACCCCCACCCCATGCCACTCCCTTCCCCCCTTCTCCCCTCTTTCTTCTCTCCGCACTATCCACTCCCTGCTCACCCTCTCCCCTCTTTCTGGCCATTCTCCTGGCCTTCCCTCTCCCCTCCATTCTTTCCTTTCCCTATCCCACATTCCCCATTCACCATTCCCCTCTCCGTGTTTCCTCTTCCCCCCTTTCCCCTTCCCTTCCACCCCCCCCCCCCCAGCCTGGACCCAGCGAAAAGCGAAAGAAGTGGCTGTAGGCAAAAAAAAAAAAAAAAGGAAAATAAAAAAGAAATTGGAAACGAAAATATGAATGAGAAGACAGGAGGGATGGAGGGAATAAGAGAGGAAAGAATGAAATGAAAAAAATAAGGAAGTAGGAAAAGGAAGAAGGAAGGAGAGAAGAAAGAAGAAAGGAAGAGAAGAATAAAGGGTGAAGGAAAGAAGAATAAAGGGTGAGGGAAAGAGGAGGAGGAGGGAGAGAAGAGAGGAGGTGGGCCATCAAGCCCGAAGATGGATGACGTGTGCAAGTCAGGGCTAAAGTTAGGCACCAAGCTGGCCAGTCTTAGGAAGGGGAGGCGGAAGGAAGAGATGGGTATTGGTCGTGGATCATTGAGGGAAGGAGGGGGAGAAGGGAGGGAGGGAATAAATAGGAAAGGAGAGAGAATTGGGTGATACGGACTGAGGGAGCAGACACGGAGAGGTAAGTAAACAGATGTTATGGAAAGAAGAAAAGGGAGTGAGAAGGAAGAGAAGGAATGTATATATATAATACTGACTGGGAATAGACAGAGGGATGGAAGTGAAAAGTTAATTATATCAGTTTTCGATCCTTGACTGGTGAGAGGCGGAGAAGGGAAAGGGAAGTCAGTAATACTAACAGGACGTAGACGGAGATAGGAAAGTAAAAAAGAATAGAAAGAAAATGACATAGATGATAAAAGTCATGGGTTAATTTCCGGAAGTGGTCAAGGAGGGAAGGGTGAGAAGAGGAGGGACAGGGACGAGGAGATAATGCTGACAAAGGATGGAGGAAGAGAGAGAAGGGGGAAGAAGGGGAATATATTGGGATGAATAATATTGGGCTTGTGTCATTGGCGAAGTAGACGAAGAAATGAAGAGAAGAACGATAGAAATGGCTGAAGGAAAGAAGAGAAGAAAGAATGTAAACAAAGATGAATTCTATTGGTTGTGGAAGATGCAGAAGGGAAAGAGAGTAGATGGATAAACTGGGAGGGAAAGAAAGGTAGATGATCATGAGAGTGGACAAAGATAGGAGCGCAAAAAAATGACATTAGTCTTGGATTATTTACCGGAAGTGAACGAAGAAGGAAGGGAGAAGAAGAGGGAAAGGAACGAGGAGAATTAGAGGAAGAGAGGAAAAGAAAAGGTAAACAGAAGTGCAGGATATCGGTCGTGTATCACCGACTGAAAATAGACGAAAAAGGGAGATAGCGAACGGAAAAGAGAGGAGAGTGACTGGAAATGGACAGAGGGAAGGAGAGAGAGAAGGAAAATCATCACCGTCGTACCAGGCATTTCCTTGGACGCTTTGTTCCAGCTATTTTCTGGAACAAGTGCCCATTTGGACGGTATTCACAACTTAAGATTGGGGCATTTTTTTACATTTCTCTCGATCGGTGTGATCCCGATCTGTAAAAATTGTATACATTACATATTTTTTTTTATTCTTTTGACTTTTTTTCGCTTAAGATAAAAATTAGCATAATGATAATCATGATGATAGAGAATGATGATATCATAAATCATATTAATGAGAGATGATAATTAAAATGATGAATATAATAGTAATAGAAACGACAGTGATGATAATGATAATGATGATGCTGAAGGACAGAGAGAAGCGAAGGGGAGAAAAAGGAAAAGAAACAGAAACAGAAATAACCTAGATTATTGCTTAGAAATAATCAAAGGGAGGAAGAGGAGAAGGAAAGCAAACAAAAGTTAAGGACACAAGTGTCAGGTTAGACAACATAACAAGGAAGGGAAACAAGTTATTGATAATGATAGTGATTGGGACTGAGCGAAGAAAGGGAAAGAATAACCGGTAAAACATTAAACAAACAAACAAACAAAACTTCAAGTGTGTGTGTTTTGCGATTGACAACTTGAAAAGAAAGCATTTTAATTCTGTTAACACTTTTATTCTTTTTATTGTTGTTGTTTACTTGTGCTGTTGTTGTATTATATATATATTTTTTCTTTTCTACTTCAGCAAGTGCATAACATGTAAGATGCACAATATTATCAGAATTTATTTGTTTCTCTTATTCTTTATACCATTTTCCGAGCTTTCATTCAGGAGGTTTGGGTCGGTTTTTCACACTGAAAATACGGCGAAAGGATTAACTCGATTCTCCGTCGGGTAGGATGTAATGGAATTCAATGGCCTTTCGCAACATCTGATTTGCATATCTATTTCTTGGGCCGCGCGGAGACTTTTTTCTTCGGTAAATCAAAACTTATCGTGGCCTCAGAATATCATTTTTCCTGTCCATTAGGTTTGAATAAATGGAAATAGGCGCAATCTCGAATCCCCAGAATTTTACAAACCTGACAAGAAAAATACAAATGTCTTTGAAGGTGAGAGAGAGAGAGTGAGTGAGTGAGTGAGTGAGTGAGTGAGTGAGTGAGTGAGTGAGTGAGTGAGTGTGTGTGTGTGTGTGTGTGTGTGTGTGTGTGTGTGTGTGTGTGTGTGTGTGTGTGTGTGTGTGTGCGTGAGTGAGTGAGTGAGTGAGTGAGTGAGTGAGTGAGTGTGTGTGTGTGTGTGTGTGTGTGTGTGTGTGTGTGTGTGTGTGTGTGTGTGTGTGTGAGAGAGAGAGAGAGAGAGAGAGAGAGAGAGAGAGAGAGAGAGAGAGAGAGACAGAGAGAGAGAGAGAGAGAGAGAGAGAGAGTGAAAGAAAGAAAGAAAGAAAGAAAGAAAGAAAGAAAGAAAGAAAGAGAGAGAGAGAGTGAAAGAGAAAGAGAAACGGAGAGACAGAGACAGAAAGAAAATGATGATGATATTGGATCCTTTGTGCGTATGTACCCTAACGTCCCCCTTCTCCTTCTTTCCAGGTATGTATTAGACGCGGGCAAAGGCGCACCAGGAAACCGGTTTGTCTGTGAGAGTCAAGGGAACGAGAGGAAACAGGAGGAAGGAAGGAGCGGAGCAGGAGAAGTAGGAGGAGGAGGAGGAGTAAAAGGGGAAAAGAGGAGGAAAACAATAATAATAGTGGTACTAATGATGATGATAATGATGATGATAATAATAGTAATAATGATAATGATGATAATGATAATAACAAGGATAATGATAATAAGAATAACAATAAGGATAATGATAAATGCAATGATAATACTAATAATGTTGATGATCATGATAATGATGATAACAACAATAATTGTAGAGGAAGAAAATGAGGAGGAGGAGAAGGAGAGAAAAATAATCTTAAGACAAGAAGGAGAAGGAGGAAGAGGAAGAAGGTGGGGGGGAGGGGGAGAAGGTAGAGTGGGGAGGTAATCAGTCTAGGTCTGCTCCCGCGCTCCCTCCCCGCCTTACCTTCGGATGGCCTCGCAGACGGCCAGGAGGAGCAGGACGAAGGAGGAGCAAGAGAAGGAAGGAGCAGGAGGAGGGGGAGGAGCAGGAGAAGAAGAAGAAGAAAAAAGAACAGGAAGAAGGAGGAGAGGAGGAGCCGCCGCCGCCGCCAATTAAACACCGTCCTGATTGG
>NC_091551.1:9782220-9792220 GCF_042767895.1 Penaeus vannamei
CGAGAGAGAGATCGGAAAATTGTATTGATTGCGCCTACATTGGGAAATCCATCAAAAACAAAATCGTGAAAATAAAAGATATGGCTGATAGATCACAGTTACCATGGCAACGATACGAAAAAGACGGGAGACCTCCAAAGTATAACATTTTCGGAATGTGGGTTTGAAGGAAGGAGTCAGGAGATTAGAAATAACGCAGAAAACGAAAGCGAGCTGAGAGGTCTTCATCTACACAAGGCGAGCGGAAGTAGTAACTCCATATGGTATGCTGCCAAAAGAAGGCACTTCTATGAATCCTTCTGCCAAGCATATGGGTCTCTATTAATGGTGAATAGGGCTGTAATGAGACCAGCGTGTGTGTGTTTTTTTGAGAGGGAAGGAAAGAGAGAGGAAGAGTGATTGTATGTGTGTGTGTGTGTTTGAAAGGGAGGGAGGGAGTGAGTGCCCGCGCGCGCGCGTGTGTGTATGTGTGTGTTTGAAAGGGAGAATGGGAAAGAGAGAGAGAGAGAGAGAGAGAGAGAGTGAGAGAGTATGTGTGTGTGTGTGTGTGTGTGTGTGTGTGTGTGTGTGTGTGTGTGTGTGTGTGTGTGTGTGTGTGTGTGTGTGTGTGTGGGTGTGTTTGAAAGGGAGGAAGGGAGGGAGAGAGAATGTGTGTGTGTTTGAGAAGGAGAATGGAAAAGAGTGAATTGAGAGTGTTTGAGAGAGAGACGGACAGAGACAGAGTGTGCGTGTGCGTGTTTATGTGTAGGTAAACGTGTGTGTTTGAGGGAGAAAATTCGTGCATGTATGTGTGTGTAATAAGAGCCGGCCTTTCCCTGATTAGAACCCACAGCTGATAACGTCGAGGTTATGTTTGTTTACATGTTTTGAGCCGTGCTTGTCATTTCTCTTTTTTTCTCCTTTTTTTCCCTTTCTCTTCTTATTTTTGAGGTGGCGGGTGGAGGGAGGGCAGAATAACGCTATGCCCAACGCTTTTCTCCCCTCCCCCCATCTTTGCTGCAATTGCAAGCGTGCTGTGACATATCGCCCGGGGTAGTATTCATGGGAGGTTTAACTCTGCAAATACGCGGAAATTGCAGGGACGTAAGTTGCGAATATGTGCAACACTCGCATTTATCTATCGCTGTAGATAAATCCGATGGACGGTATTAGACTCGGCCGTGAGGATGGCGCTATGCAGGTAGCCCGGCCGAGTTTCAGGTATTCGGGCCGAGTGTGAGGTTGCCGCTGAGGGTTGCGTGCGTATTTTTTATTCGTCTCAACTTTCTTTGGAAGCTCTTTCCTCCTCCCCCTCCTCCTCTTCCCTTTCCTCTTGAGATGCGTTCGAAGGGGCGTGTGATGTATGCCCTTTTAAAGTCGTATGGTAGGGAGATACACAGCGAGTATGAGGTGAATGGGATATGATAACGGGCATTTGACGATCTGGCAACCGCTGTAAAAGTGACACTCCTATCTTTTCCACCTTAAGACTATTGATTTTGGGACCGTAGATGCTTGTTCACCGACAGCGACAGCCAGAATTGGAGCGGCGGATGTCTGTGTTGTCCGATACTGTCGCGGAGGGACTCGCTGGCGGGGTTTGAGCGAGGGAGATAACGGGGGAGGAGGAGGAAGGAGAGGCAGGGGGATGGGGGAAGAGGAAGGAGGAAGAGGGAGTGGTAGGATGGGGAGGAGGAAGGCTGAGGGAGAGAGGAGGAGGAGGAGGGAGTTGGGGAAGCGCAAGATGGGGGAAAGGGAGGAAGTTTGACTGTGGTGGATGAGGGGAGGGGGGAGGAAGTGGGGCGTGGGGGAAGGAGGGAGGGCATCGGAGGGCGTGGGTGTTGCAGAAGTCGAAGGTGTAGGAGGTAGAGGAAGGTGAAAGATGTAGAGGAAAATGAATAATGCGGTTTGAGGTCGATGGTAGGGAGGGGATTGGAGGGAAATGGAGGATGTGGAGAGAGAAATGGGATGCGGGAGGTAACAAGGGGGAGATGATCGCGTAGAGAAGTTAGTGATGGTGAAGGATAGACGGGGAATTCCAGGATATTGGGGAAATCGAGTGGCATAGGAAAGAAAAAAGACACTTTGAGAGCGTTTCTAAAGACAGTTTTTGATAGAACAGGAGAAAAAGACACACGCCCTGATGTATGCACACACACGCGAGCGCGCGCACACACGCATACGCGCACACAGACAAACACACACACACAAACACAAATACTCACTAAAACACAAACAAACACACTCGTACGTCCCGCAGAGATCAACACCCTCCAGAGGCAAACAGAAAAGCCATAGGAGACACGCAAGAAGTAATAGGTTCCTCGGACGAGAGCGAGCGAGGGCAAAGGGGTAATGGGATGACGTTTCCTAAAGTGGGAGTTGTTAGTGGTGCGAAGACGAAACGTGATGTGTGAGAGGTGACACCGGTCTTACATTATTCATACAAAAGACACCCTTTGTCAGCAGAGCCCCGCTATGAGACGCGGATGGCGGCGAGAGGGAGGGAGAGGGGGTGGGAAAGAAAGAGGAGAGTGAGAGGGGGAGGGAAAGAAAGAGGAGTGTGAGAGTGAGAGGGGGAGGGGGAGGGAAAGAAAGAGGGGTGTGAGAGAGAGAGAGGAAGATGGGGAAGGAAAGAAAGAGGAGTGTGTGAGAGGGAGAGGGAGAGGGGGAGGGAAAGGAAGAGGAGTGTGAGAGTGAGAGGGAGTGGGGGTGGGAAAGAAAGAGGAGTGTGAGAGAGAGAGGAAGATGGGGAAGGAAAGAAAGCGGAGTGTGTGAGAGGGACAGGGGAGGGAAAGAAAGTGAGAGAGGGAGAGGGGGTGGGAAACAAAGAGGAGTGAGAGAGAGAGAGAGGGAGAGGGAATGGGAAAGGAAGAGGAGTGTGAGAGAGAGAGGGAGAGGGGGTGGGAAAGAAAGAGGAGTATGAGAGAGAGGAAGAGGGGGAGGGAAAGAAAGAGCGAGAGAGAGAAAGAAAGGAAGGGGTGGGGGAGAGCGAAAGAAGGAATGAGAGAGAGAAGGGGGGGATGGGGAAATAGAAGTGAGAGAGAAAGGGGGGGGGAGTGAGAGTGAAAGAAGGAATGAGATAGAGAAGGGGGAGGAGGGAAAGGAAGAGGGGTAAAAGAGGGAGTGAGAAAGAGAGAGAGGTAGAGAAAGAAAGAGGGGGTTGTGAGTAAAAGTGAAACAGAGATAGGGAGAACATTGGAGAGAGCGAGTGACAAGGGTAAGATGCACGTGTGGAAACCGCATTAAGATGTATTGCCAATCAGAATGCAAAGGAGATGAAGAATAGGTAATGATTGAGGAAAGAGGGGACGCGGAGAGAACGCGCAAGGACAATAATGTAAAGAGAAAAGGTGATATGTAAATAAGAAGCAAAGAGAAAGAACACTGTCGCTTGACAAAAGCGAACGAAGGGCAGAGAGAAAGAAGCGATAGAAACGAGACAAAGGGGGAGTTAGGTACGATAGATACAGGAAGAGGAAAGTAGAGAAGAAATACGAAAAAAAATCCGTTCAGTGGCGATTAAGGAAGAAATACACAAGCTTAGGCTGAAAAATCAGAATTCGATGACGAGATAATGCAGATAAGGAAATTGCCAGCGAGGATTTTGCGAGCGAGAGACGCGCCTTAAGTGTTGCGATAAGTAATTTCGCGCATCAGGGTCGCCAATGCCCGTGACTTTATAAGATAGCGTTAAATATTTGGCAAGGCAACGGAAGTGTTTGCATGGAGTGTGTTTTGCAGGGTCGTTACTCTTGCTTCCTTTTCCTCTTCGTCTACCTTCTCCTCTCTCCCTTTCGTCGTTTTCCTTTGTTTTATTTACTTCGCTTTTACTCGATACTTCCTGTTAGGCTTTTAAAAGTTTCTGGTATCGACGTAATAGAAATTGTGAAATGTCATTTTCTCGGAATTGATACACACTGAATAAGAGAGAAGAGTTTCATGACTTTGACACTTAATCCATGGCTGAGCGCTCGGTCGTGTGTGTGTGTGTGTGTTTGTGTGTGTGTGTGTGTGTGTGTGTTTGTGTGTGTGTGTGTGTGTGTGTGTGTGTGTGTGTGTGTGTGTGTGTGTGTGTGTGTGTGTGTGTGTGTGTGTGTGTGTGTGTGTGTGAGTGAGTGTGAGTGTGATAGACAGAAGCAATACGGATGAAGATAGATAGGTAGAAAGAGAGAGAGAGAGAGTGTTCACGCATGTATGTGTTGGTATTGTTGATAGGTTAGGCTCTGTATATGTGCATGTGTACCTGCCGCATATGTATACTTCCCCACTGTTTAGCTCCATTATATTGGACATTCATTCGAAATGAGCCGCATCAACATCCGCCGTTGTCCTTCGCTCCGTCCCCGTCTCCCTCGTTTTCCGTCCCGCGTCCCTTCCCACTCTTTTTCTTCCGGTCCTTCCATGTTCCTTCGCCGTAAAATGAAGTTGCAGGTCCCTCCGACCCTCCTTCCCTCCATCTTTAAGTCCTCTCGAGCGACCCTCCTCTGTAACCCTCCATCCCTCCTTCCTTCCATCCCTCCATCCCACCGACTTTCCGAACCTGCGACCCTCCTTCCCTCTATTCCTCCAACCCTCCGTCCCTCCATCCCGCCGTCCCTCCATCCCTCTATCCCGTCTTCCCTCATTCCCTCCATCCCTGCATCCCGCCGTCCGTCCATCCCTTCGACCCTCCATCCCACCGTCCCTCCATCCCACCTTCCCACCATCCCTCCTTCCCTTCACCCCTCTTTCCCTCCGTCCCTCACGCTTCACCCTTTAGTGAGCGCAGGTTGTAATGACATTTAAAGTGGATCAGAATCTTCATAAAGGACGCAAGGTTCGCCCGCTCTGTGGAGTGGCTTGTTTTCCCTCCTTTTGGCGGAGCTTAATTCTCTCCTCGACGTCGGTCCTACTTCCGCTCTCTGTTTTTCTTCCTTTTTTCTTTTTCTGATGTTTTTTTTTATTATTCTTGGTTTTCTTTAGGTGGTTTCTTTCTTCGATTGTTAGTCTTCTTGTGTTGTTTCGTTTGCCCTTTTTATTTAAGTCTGATTGATTTTACTTTTCTTCTATTTTTTTCACTTATCCCCCTTTCTCTTTCTTACCTCCTTTTCTTCTTCCTCTATTCTCTTTGTTGCGACGAAAATTACCGGTAAATACCAGATAAATGAATAATCAGATCGTTGAATAAATGGCCACGTCGATAAACGAAATAAAAGAAAATTTGATAAGAAAAAAATACTCGGAAAAAATGGATATGTCTTCCTTGTTTAACAGAGCCATTCGTGGAGTCAAGGGACGGCATGATGTACAGTTGCAGGAAAGAGTCACGACCCTCTTTTCCTGTTCATCTGTGGAGCTATTTCGTAACTTTTAGATACCGTTACATTTCCCCCCAACTGTGCCTTCATCTCGCGTACGAAGCATTGCGGGAAAGGGTGATCAACACGGAAAATGTATATCGTCATTTCGCCCCCAGTTTTCAGCATTCAGGGATACGGTTGGGATGCATGACTGCGAGGGAGTGTGTGCTCGAAGACTTGTTTTGCCGTTGTCTGCGCCTCCTATTGCGAAAGCGAATAAATAAGGTGTAGGGAAACGAGCATAGACAAAATGCCACATGAAAAAAAAACTGCCATACCACAAACAATCACTTGTTCTACTTTAATGGCGTGTTTAGTTCGGGAACGGTGGATTTAAACCATTAGACGCGGGAGCTCGCCGGCCGCGGGTTGTTTACCAAGCCAAAATCGTCGTATTGCGCTTCATAGTCGACCTCGCCAGCCCGCCCAACTCAAACACACGCCACCCAGACCTACCGCTATTGATGCCAATCTTGTGGTTCTGGCGCAGGGATATGAAAGCCCGCTGGTTTTGGGCTATATTTTGGAGCCAGGGGGAGAGGGGGAGGGTGGGGGAGAGTGAGAGGGGGTGGGAGTGGGAAAAGGTTTAGGGAGGGAGAAGTGTGAGAGCGAGGGAGAGAGGGTGGTAAGGTAAGGGAGAGGGATTAGGATGTTGAGGGTGAGGAAGTGGAAAGTTGAGGAAAGAAAAAAGGGAGAAAGGTTGAGGAAAAAAGATATTGTGGGAGGAGGGAGAGGATGTGGCCGGGTGAGGGAGAGTAGATGGAGTAGGAGAGGATGAGGAAGAAAAAAAATCAGGAGCTAGGAAAAGACGGCGAAAGGTAGGCAGTAGAAAAAGAGCCAAAAAGAAAGCGAGAGTGAGAGAAAGGGAAGAAAAGAATTAGGGAGATAATCAGAGAGAGAGAGAAAGAAAGAAAGTGAGAGAGAGACAGAGAGAATGAAAAAGAGAACAAGAGCAAGCCATGGCAATAGCAAGATACTCGTCATGTAACGCTTTTGACATACTGTGTGTTCTGAATCGGCTGATGTCGGCCAGTGTGATGTCATGGCACACTTTTCCCTCGTCGCCCGAACAGACTTTTTCACGGCCACAGGGGTTAAAGTGATGTTTTGTTATCATCGCTGTTAATGTTGCAGCTGTTATTGTTGTTTTCTAATATTATTGCAATCACCGTCGTCGTTGTTGTCACTTAACACTGTCTTTATTGAAAGAAAAAAGTTCATGCAGTACGGTTGCTATTAATCTTTACTTTTGTTATAATCTTCATTAGTATTGCTATTATTAAGGTCTTTCACTTTATCGTTATTGATACAGTTTAGTATCGATACGATTTATTACATTTCCCATGGTAATGCGATATATTACATTTCCTCTAAACATTTCCTTCCACCGCAATCCGTGGTCCCTCTCCCCCCCCCCTCTTGCTTGATACTGCAATTCCTAACCTTAATTAATTGTTTGGGGGCGCTTCTTGCTCGGCTGGCGAACAAGCATGTATACGTGAGAGCGCTTGTACATTCACTAGGGTAGAAGTGTACACACCGAGTGCACATTCAGTGTATGTACTTTTACGTGCATGGAAATGTTCACGTGGAGTGCTTGTGTGTACATCTGTTCGCAGGAATATGTGTTGGATAGAAGTGTACACGGAAGACAGCCTATGTGCACACTTTTAAGCGTGGACATTCACACGTAGAAGTGCCTGTATGCGTGTAGAATTATGCCTGTGAAAATGTACACGTGAGAACGTCTGTTTATATGCACCTTTATGTCCAATAAGTGTATGTAAAAAAAATTACCTGTGTATACCCACATTTATATAGGTGAAAATGTACACCTGAAAATCTCTGTATGCATGTACATTTACGTCTGTGAAGGTGTACACGTGAAAGTATTTTTTTTGTACACATTTATGCCCGTGGAAGTGTGTACGTGAGTCTGTGAAAATGTACACGTGAAAGCGCCTTTATATGTGGACAGTTATGCTCGTGAAAGTGTGTATGCGAGAACACGGGAGTATAGATTTACACTACGGGGATCCGCACGTAACAACGCCGATGCGCACATGTGTGAATATCTTCGCTCGTGAAAATACACACGTGAAAGTGCCCATGTGCACATTCGCATTCATGGAAGTGTACACAAGAAAACCTTTTAATACATTTTCATGGTACGGGCGAGCACTTATTTGTACATTTACAGTACCTATGCAAAAATGTAGATATAATCTCCATGCACGCATTGTTTACATACGTGTATTGTATTTAAATTTTGAATTCGATATACACGTACCTCATGTACTGAAGATATTTTTACATGTGTGTCTGCCTTATCCATGTTAATGGTCGGTATAAATAGTAAACAAGTATGATTCGGTCTTTGTCCAGTCTGATATTGGCCAAGGAGTAGGCTTTTTACTTTCTGCCTCCTCCCTTCTCTCCTTAGCTTCTACCTTCTCCACCCTTCTACCTTCCTTCCCCCCTCCTCCCTCCCTCACCCTCTTCCCCTGCGTCTTGCGTCTTCCTCTTTCCTTCACCCTTATGTTCTCTCCCTCACTCTTACCTTACCTTCTCCCATACCCATATGTCACCCCCCACCTTCTGTCCTCATTCCCTCTCCTCTTCCTCCCTCCTCTTCCTCCTCTTTCCCTCTCCCCTCCACCTCCTCTCTTCCCTCTCCCCCTCCTTCCCTCCCCTTCCTCCTCCTTCCCCTCCTCCTTTCTTTCCTCCCCCTTCCCCCTCCTTTCCCTCCCTTCCCCCTCCCCCTCCTTCCCCTCTCCCCGTCCCCCTTCTTTTCCTCCATTCCCTCTCCCTCACCCTCCTTCCCCTATCCCCGTCCCCGTCCCCCTCCTTTCCCTCCATTCCCTCTCCCCCTCCTTCCCCTCTCCGTCGAAGACCGGCCGTCCCGTCCCTGCGTTTCCCACACATTTGTTCCAAGGTCCGAACCTATTGTTGCTGTGATTGAATTTACCCGCAAACTTGAAATCAGGGAGAGGGTATCTCATATGACGAAGGAGGAGGAGGAGGAGGTGGGGAATAAGAAGAAAATGGGGAAGGGGAAGAAGAAGAAGAAGAAGAAGAAAGTGGGGAAGGGGAAGAAGAAGAAGAAGAGAGTGGGGAAGGGGAAGAAGAAGAAAGTGGGGAAGAGGAAGAAGAAGAAGAAAGTGGGGAAGGGGAAGAAGAAGAAGAAGAAGAAGAAAGTGGGGAAGGGGAAGAAGAAGAAGAAAATGGGGAAGGGGAAGAAGAAGAAGAAGAAGAAAATGGGGAAGGGGAAGAAGAAGAAAATGGGGAAGGGTAAGAAGAAGAAGAAGAAATTGGGGAAGTGGGAAGAAGAAGAAAATGGGGAAGGGAAGAAGAAGAGAAATGGGGAAGGGGAAGAAGAAGAAGAATGGGAAGGGGAAGAAGAGGAAGAAGAATAAGAAAGGGGAAGGGGAAGAAGAAGAAGTAGAAAATGGGGGAAGTGGAAGAAAGAAGAAAGTGGGGAAGGGAAGAAGAAGAAGAAGAAAAGGGGAAGGAAGAAGAAGAAGAAGTAGAAAATGGGGAAGTAGAAGAAGAAGAAGAAGAAAATGGGGAAGGGGAAGAAGAAGAAGAAAATGGGAAGGGGAAGAAGAAGGTGAAGATGATTATGATTATGAAGAAGAAAATGGGGAAAGGGAAGAAGAGGAACAGATGAAAATATAGGTGAATGAAAGGTAGAAGGAAGGAAAGGGAAAGAAATGGAAACATAGAGGAAACGCAAAAATAGAAATATGTAGCAGAACAAACGACCCGTCCATAAACCAATGTATTATTTATGATGATAGGGAAATGTTTACAGGAAAAATAGAAAAAAATAAGATAAAAGCGCAGCCACAGGCCCCCGCCCCCCCCAAAAAAAAAAAAGAAGAAAGAAAAAAAACGAGCCGAAACGAAAAATGAAAAGCATTTAAGAAAAAAAGAAAGAGAAGAAAAAATGGCGACTGCTGATTTGGCAAAGTTGGCGACGGCCGCGAGCCAATTTTACGGGAAGCAGAGCTCAGGATCTGACGGCCGGGAGATGGAATGGGAGAGGAGTGAAGGATGGGCGCTAAATGCGGGGGAAGGGAAACGCGAATCACGAGAGGAAAAGGGAGGAGGAGAGAGGATGAGGTGAGGAAGGGGAATGGAATGAGGAGGAGGAAGAAGGATGGGAGATGAGAGGAGAAGGAGAAACGGAGCGAGGAGAAGGGAGATAGAATGAGAGAGAAGGGAAAGGAAAAGGAAACCGAAATCACAAGAAGAGAAGGAAAGATAGGAAAAGGGCACAGAAAGAGAAGTGGAATGAGGGGGAAGAAGAATGGGAGATGAAAGGAGAAGGAGAAACATAGCGAAGGGAGATGGAATGAAAGAGAAGGGAAAGGAAAAGGAAGGCCGAAAGAAGGATAGGAGACGGGGTGAGAAAGAGAAGTGGAATAAGGAGGAGGAAGAAGGGTCAACGATAAGGGGAGAATGAGACGTAGAGCGAGGAGAAGGGAGATAGAAGTGAAGGGAAGGAATCTGAAATCACAAAAGAAGAAAGGAAGAGGATAGAAGATAAGGTTAGAAAGACAGATAGAATGGAGAGGAGGAAGCAGGGTAGATGATAAGAAAGAAATAGAGCGAAAAGGGAGATAAAATCTAAGAGAAGTGAAAAGAAAGAAACCCGAAATCATGAGAAAGGAAGG
>NC_091551.1:9804720-9809720 GCF_042767895.1 Penaeus vannamei
CAGGTAACTCATCTGGTAAATATGATGGAATTACATGAGGGTCAATTAATCAAAAGTGCAGCATGAATTGCTCATTCGTTTGCAATTTCATTGGCCAGAATATTTCATCTTTCGGTATGAATATTTCAGTGCAGCGTGCGCGCGTTTGTGTGTGTGTGTGTGTGTGTGTGTGTGTGTGTGTGTGTGTGTGTGTGTGTGTGTGTGTGTGTGTGTGTGTGTGTGTGTGTGTGTGTGTGTATGTGTGTGTGTCTCGTTTCTGAATGGCCTGCTTTTCCATGTACTGTCTACAATAACATTTAAGAACGAGTGACGGCTTCGATGGAAATGAAAGTAACGCATTTAGATACAGAATAGCAACAAATAACTTAGCATAAAAAGGAGAATAGATAATGAGTTGACATAGAAGTGTAACGTCCCTAACCTTGCACAGTAGAAATGTGTTTCTTTGACCACATTTGTCCATTATCGCTTGTAATTAAAAGTTGATTGTTGTTTTCAACATCGCTTATATTGCCTAATTAACTATTAAACATTATTTCACCGCCGTCGATATATGTTATTGATAATACAGCAATCGCTATGAGGGAAAACTAACTTTCCTGATGGTTTAGCTTTGGCTTAGTAATAGAACTTTTTATATTTCGTGTTTCATTGGAGACTAACATGGTTTCTGATATATTTGATGGGTGCTTACTGACAACAGGTCTCTCCATATACTTATTGAGGAATCCTATAGTTTTTATATTGAGGAATCCTATAGTTTTTTATATTGATAAATCCTTTAGTTATTATATTGATGAATCCTATAGTTTTTATATTGATGAATCCTATTGTTTTTTTATATTGATGAATCCTATAGTTTTTTATATTGATGAATCCTATAGTTTTTATATTGATGAATCCTATAGTTTTTATATGATGTGAGTTGGTCCCCCAGTGGCTTAGTGGTGTGCCCCCTCCCTTATATTATAGTCTGTGCTGCGCCTCCCTTGACTCTCCTCTCGTGCGCTTCAAGTGGTGCTAGTCGTGAGTCGCCTTCCGTGTTCGAGGCGTCGAGAGTTTGGGCGAGAAAAGCATTTGAAGCGCTTACCTGCAACGCTCAGATTGCCTCCCTCGCACCACATTCCAGCAGGGTCCGCGCCGACACCATAGCCCCTGCAATCCGGTATTACACATAACTCCCATGTACGGGCCTTTGGTGATGAGTTCCGCGCAGCATGGTGTTAGGTTGCGAGTGGCGTCCTTAGCCTACGAGCGAGGTGGATGGCCCGAGTTGAGGTATGGCGGGGGAGGTGGATTTTGTTTGTCTTTGGTTCTAGGTCCTAGGTGGGTGGGGTGGGAAGGGGAACGAAAGGATATATGAACAGAAATAAAGGCAAATAAACGAATGGCGATATGGTTCTTGAGCGACTGATTTTTGGGTGTGATGAGTGCTTGGAATGGTTCAGAAGGTCGTATTAATGATGTATAGTATACCGTTAAAGAGAGCGATAAACGAGGTATATAGTAACATAATAGTAAATTTTATAGCGAGAGTGGTATTGTGATGTTTTCCATTGCGATTACCTAACTAGTATTGCACTGTACTGTTTATGTACTGTACATTTTCTGAAGTAATGTCAGTTATTATAATTTTAGAATCTTGCTTTATTAACGATGAGATGGGCACCCTAGGAAAATAAAAGCATTTCTGTGGGCGTTGATATAACTTAGAGTGTAACGTCTCAGCATATCACGAAGCGCTGTGTCGTGTGTGTGAGGGGGGGGGGGGAAGGGTCCTTAGTCACAATTCCCGGAGGTGTCGACACTTAAAACCGCCCCCCCCCCATCCCCCATCCCCCTTCCCCCCTAAAGATAGTATTAACCTCGATTCGAAGATATTAACTTGTGGCGCTCCAGAGCCTGTGTCAGGGCGGGCTCCCCCCCTCCCATCCCCCCCTCTTGCCCTTCGTAATGGCACGCGGGGGAGCCGTTGATATGATATACGGCGGCCGATTAACGGGTCCTTCGCTGTGTCTTGGAGGAAGGTGAATGGGGACGGAGAGGGGAGGGGAAAGGAGGAGGGAGATGGAAAGGAAATAAGGAGGAGAGGAAAGAAGGGTGATGAGGGAGATGGGAAGGGGAAGAGGAAGAGAGGGAGAGGTGAAGGGGGAGGGAGGGAGAAAGGAACGGGAAGACAGAGGGGAAGGAGGAGGAGTGGAGAGGGGAGAAAGACAAGGGAAGGCGGTATTCAGGAGGCGAGGGGAAGCAGGAGACGAAGGTTGAAGACCAGAAGAAGCTACCACTCCTCTCCGGGCGACGTAGAGGCAGTCGGACCTTCAGTCTTGAAAATGAAGTTAAGAATATAACTCGGTTGTGGATTATCTTTCGCGATGTTTTTGTGGGAACGAAATGGCATCACGCTCATGAGTATGCGCTTCCCTCGACAATCGCAGATGATTCGTAACTCTTCGGTAACTCGTACATCGTCGTCTGCAGAGCTTTTTTATTTGTTTTGTTTTATTATTCTATTTTTTTTTTTGTTATTTATTATTATTTTTTTTTTACTTTGCTAAGGATTTAAGCGTTTAATTGTTGTTATTAGGACAGGAACTTGTTTGGGATATTTTATCTCCCAGTTTCTGCATTTTGTACTTCAAAGTAGTTCTCACATGATTTCTACGAGAATGAAAATCTAATGAAAAAAACGGTAAATATCAGAATCTCCGTGCAGTTTGGCTTGATTGCTAGAAAGCAAAGAGGCTTGATTCCTTCCGGTAGACATATATGCATGCAATACTGCATTACGTGCATTACATCACAAAGAATGTTTATAGAAAGTAGTCTATTTATTGCACTGAAAATTGTGTTTCGTATAAATTGAATCCGGGTTTGCTGAAACGTAATATATTCATGCCAGTGCCATGGGAAACAAAACGCGCTTCTTTAATTAGCTTCATGGTCATGTGTGAAATTAGAACAAAATTATGAATCCGTCCGCCGCTAATGATTTTTGATGATTTTTGACATTGATGTGCGCGCGTTCATATGTATATGAGGCATTCGTGCCATGTGAGAGGGAACGAAGGGATTTCCGTTGCGGAAATTTGCAGTTATTGATATTACCTACGAACGAAGTCGCTCTGGTCAAGCGAAGAGGATTCTGGCCGCTGGGTGTAACCGGGGTAGAGGCGCTCGTACAGCTGCTACTGTTTTTATTTTTTCATTTTTTATTTTTTATTTTTTTTCTGTAAATCCTGGTTGAGTATGGTAATTACCTGCAGGGAATCGAAAAGGGAAAAAATCAGGGGAGGAAAGTACGTTTAGAGAAGGACTACTCGAGAGCGATATTGACATGGAAAACTTATTGTCATTGATATTGGCATTGCTTTTTATACCGTTTTTCCCAAAATGATTGGTATTATCGTTATGGCAATACGTTTTTCAAATAGATCATCAGAGAAATTAGAAACCCCGATTGCACGATGGTGGATCGCAATAACTTCCCTGATATATGGACTTATGCCAAAGAATGATGTCCCTTGGCAACCGACTCTCGCTGTCCCGACATGAATATATACTTCAGTGCACTTTAGAAGGAAAGTAATTGTTTTAGAGCCCTCGGGGAAATGAATGCTTCAGTGTCTCTGTTCATTTGATTAAACTGATTGAACTTTGTGCCAGTTAAAACATAATTGGTTTATTGCCCGAACCTTATGGTGAGTGCCGTTTTTTTCTTTCTTTTCTTTTTTTCTTTTTTTGAGGGGGGGGAGGGGTAAGAGGAGAATCCGCGAAACGAAGTTACAGGGATATTTGATATTTAAGAAAAAAATGCGTGGCGTGTTTTGGTGATATATATTATCTGTCTTTTTCATTTTTTTTTGTAATTTTCTTAAATTGTTGTTTTATGCATGAGTGTGTTTATGCAAATGGTTCCAGGGAGGGGAGAGGGGGGGGGGAGGGTCCAGACTCCTGTCCTCGCCACGTCACTTCTCTTGGAAAAAAAAGAAAGAAATATACATATATGAGAAAGCTAGGGAACGATAGAGACAAAAAATGTGTACATACAAATATATCAGGGCAATAGCTGGGAGGAAATTGGTCCGGTCCATCAGCAGAAATTGTTGGTTGGGATTGGTTAATTAGAGGAAGGAACGTGAAGGGGAATGGATGAGATCATCGGAACTAACGAGCTGGGAGCGCAAGTGTTATCTCGCGTCATTGCCACGCCCCCGGAGAGACAGGGGGAGGGGGGGGGGGACCAGAGTGGGAAGGAGAAGGGACGGGGGAGACGGATGCACTCACTCACTCACTCACGTAGTCTTTCATTCATTTTCTTACTCACTGATTCGCACTCACTTATTGTTTTACTCCTTCTCTCACTCACGGATTCACACTCACTCATTCACTCACGTATTCTCTCACTCATTTTCTTATTGATTCACACTCACTTGTCCGCTCGCTTAGACAGATGAGAAGAAAAAAACAAAAATCAAAATTAGCGCAAGGAAAGAGAAAGAAACCCAGAGAAGGAAGAGGAGACAACCGTAGACTAATAAAGGAGAGAGCGAAAGAGGAGGAGGAGGAGGAGGAGGGCTGGCGACGGCGCTAAGGAGGGGAAACTGAGGGTTGTGATAATTTATGAGTGTGTTGATGCTGGAGCGTGGGAGCGTGAGGCTGAAGTGATCGTGACAAATTATTGCGTCATCGAGCGTTTTGATAAGGCGCTTTTTTGGGACCCTGCGCTATAAAAGGGGGGGGAGGAGGAGGATTTAATGCCTGTGTTTGTTCAGTTGTGTGTGGATGAGTTGGGTCTTCGAGTGGCTGTGCAGGGCGTTGTTCTGGAGCCGTTGAAAGGAAGCGGTATGTATATATATTTTAAAAATTACTCGCGTGCTTATTTTCGTGTATTAATTTCCAGTTTTTTTTAATGTCTACAGTACCGGTATAGACAAGAAACATTGTGCGCAGGAAATTCGGGTCTGTGGGTGATTTGTTTGGCCAAATATTGTTGGTTTTCA
>NC_091551.1:9814720-9817220 GCF_042767895.1 Penaeus vannamei
GTGGACCATTTCGCATCGTACATTTCTGTTTAGCATTCATGCCAAATATTTATTGTTATTGGGATCCTTACTGATGTTGGAGTCCGTCTTATCCGAAGCAGTGCAGATCGCATGTGTCTCCTGTAACCTAGTTCTTCCCTTTATATATATTGGTCTCATAAAAGAAATGATGTTCATGTGCATTTTTTTTTCCAGAAAATAAGGAAAGGATAGAAATTTACGGTCACATCCTTATAAAAGTTCCCCCTTAATTCGTTTTCTGTGATATCAGAAGCAGCTTCCAATATCATAGAAAACAGAAAAAAACACGTGACCCCAGCCTTAAGCCTCTCATTTGTAGGTGTTGACAGACCAGGTGGAATATGACTAAGCGAAGCTCATGCAACGCAAATTATCGATACTTTTGTGCAGTCATCATGCAACAGCACGACCTAGAGCGTCGGCCGTGCCAAAGGTTTAGGGTGGGCCTGAAATGGAAATTTCTCACGTGCGACCTTAGCGTAGGAACATGACTGATAATCATGGAACGCCTTATAAGGACATACTTCCCCCGTACATTCAGTCATTACACCGTCGGGTTTTTTTTCGGAAAACTACGATGATGACAGCACGGCAAGGTGGGGCGCAGACGCTCTCGAAGAGACCTGGTTACGATAAGAGATAAACATTTCCCAAATGATGATGAAGTTTAAGTCTTGCCAAGTGTCATAACACCTTCACGCCCATTAATCTGGCGCGGCTTAGAAGTTCATGGCAGTTTGCAGTAACTTAACGTCATGAGTGCGAAGGGGAAGACGGCAGTGGCAGAGAAGTTGTATATGAAAACTTGCAATTGCCGCTGGCTGCAGGACACCTGGGAGTTTGCTTCCAAGATTGCTTCTTTGCCATCCCCTCTCCCTTTTCTCAAATCTCGTGTGTATACGGAAGTACGCACATACGAGTGCGCGCTCAGAAGAGCAAGTGAAGGGAAGGTTGAAAAGGCAGAAAAGGAAATGTTTTCACAGAGTTTTATGTACGAAAACATAAACCTTTGTGTGATTTGTTGAATCATACGCGATGTTATTACATCAATATTTTTTGACAGCTGTCCTTTCTGAACAAAAGTCTGTGTGAGGGATGTCAAGATTAAAAGAAAAATCTCGTTTTGCTTAATGGCGTGTACATGTGTTTATGTTAGGCAGCTGTCCAAAAGTGCTGACGCAGATGTGTTTGCATTCCCGGCGGACATATGCCATCGCTGTGCTATCATGTTTCCTCCTTTTCGCTTATTTTACTCTGACTTTCTGGCATATCATTTTTTCTCTATCCCTCTATCTCTTCTCATCCCCCCCCCCCCTCTCTCTCTCTCTCTCTCTCTCTCTCTCTCTCTCTCTCTCTCTCTCTCTCTCTCTCTCTCTCTCTCTCTCTCTCTCTCTCTCTCTCTCTCTCTCTCCCTGCCCCTCCCCCTCCCCCTCCCCCTCCCCCTCCCCCTCCCCCTCCCCTCCCCTCCCCCTCCCCCTTCCCCTTCCCCTCCCCCTTCCCCTCTCCTTACATAAAAACACTTCCCATTTCTTATAAAGGATGTCAAGTTATACCTCTAAAAAATCAAGCTCCCTTTGGATCCGTGACAGAAGAATCCTGCAACTCAGTCCTGGCGAAGAGAAGCACGCACGCCATTGCCAACGTTACGTACTGTAATTAGTTTTATTTTTTTTTTTTTTTTTTTTTTTTTATTTTTTTTTTTTTTTAAGGGGGGGGGGGGTCGGCGGGATTCACAGTCACTGCTTTCCGCTTTAAACAACCAGGGGTATTTTACGAGGCCTGATTAATGCCCCCATTATGGTTCTTCCATTTTATGAATCTGATAGTCGTAATCTGGCCATAAATCTGAACATGTTTTCCCATCAGATTATTATAATTTTTTTTTCCTCTTTTTCTGGATGTGACATCGGTATGGCAATAGTCATATTAATGCTATTAATTACCCTTTTTATTGCTTTGGTGTAGACGAGATTTCGCAAAAAATCTGCATTCGTGAAACGGCGAGTAAATTAGCGAGCGGGTGTATTAACCGAGCAATTAAAGTATTAAAAAAAATCATGCGGATCGGGAGAAATAAATCCCTGAATACTGTTATAGGGTTTACATACCTTTTGGGGGAGGATTTTGTTGCGGCGCATTGCACGGTTGCTGTGGCGTTGCATTGGAGCAACAAGTTCAAAATAAATTACGAATGCGATTGATATTCTGATGATGAATTACAGGTAAAAAAAAAGGATTTGGTTTGCCGTTAGAAATTGATATACGAAAGATGGAGTCTTAATGCTGCGGAATGACTTATGCCTTTTCGATTTTTCAGATCAGTCTGCTCTTCGCTTAACTGCCATTCATTATTCATAGCCCATAACGTTTACATATATATAGCACATGAATCTCAGAACTTCAGTAAAAGGAAAGCCCATTCTACGCAGTCACGTTATAAATTGAATAACGCATTTTCGCGAAATAGCGATGCTTTCCA
>NC_091551.1:9822220-9829720 GCF_042767895.1 Penaeus vannamei
AAACAAACTCACATACTTGCTCTCGCTCGCGCCCATTGCAACGCCCACCCACACATATTTCGGTTTAAGTGCGCCATTTCATAGTTCATGGCTGTTTTTATTCGGCTGCTTTTTAGGTTTTGTTTTTGCCATTGAGGCTTTGATTGTTTTATTTCGATTTATTTATTTATTTTATGATGTACCGCATCTTATTTTTTGTATGCTAATGTAACTGTTTTTGTTTTATGTTTGATATTCTTTTAAATTTTATCATCATCATCAATCGTCATTAGTAGTCTTGCTAATATCATCTTCAACATCATCATTTTTTCCATCATTGTTTTCCTCTTCATCATTATCATATTTTTTCTCTCTTCATCATCACCATTTTTTCATTAGTCATTTTTTCCTCTTCATCATCATAATTTTTTTCCTTTCCATCATCATTATTTTTTTCCCATTTCATCACAATCTTTTTTATCTTCATAATCAGGTATACAACTGCTGCCATTTCTTCCAGGATTTATATTATCACTACATTTCTAATTGTTGTTTGCTTTGACGTTTTTTTTATCGTTGTTGATGCTTTATGGTTATAGTTGTTTGTTGGTCATTATTATTATAGCTGTTTTTATGAATATTACTACTACTAACATTACCATAATGTTATTATTGTTGTCATTTCTAGTGTTATTCTTACAGTGAGTATTGATTTTATTCATTATTAAGGCATTTATAAAAAAAAACTATTGCATTTGTCGAGTATCGTGACAGGTTCTCTAGTATTGCATTATATCGTTTTTTTTCAGTAATTGACGTAGTTTACAATGTAATTCAGACGCTAAGCTGAGGTTAAGGGAACGTCAATATTTTGAAGAACTTGATCAAAGATCGAGAAAGTTAGAGTTCGTGTGTTTTCGTTCAAGTTAGATTGGCGTTGGGTCGAAGTCAAATATTTGTGTGCCGGGAAGTTCAAGGCAAGACCATAATGTTGACATACTTAATGCAAGTATACGTAAGTCAGGGTAGAAATAATCGCCTTTGTTACATGTGTGTGTGCGTGCGTGGGAGTGTGTGTGTGCGCGTGCGTATATGCGTGCGTGCGCCTGTATGTATATATATATATATATATATATATATATATATATATATATATATATATATATATATATATATATTTATTTATTTATGTATGTATGTATATATGTGTGCGTGCGTATGTGCGCGAACTCTTTCATGTATGCCTGCATATAATATTTCTGTGTACGTGTGCACACATACAAGCATACATACATTCTTACGCACGCAGTAAACATCCCCGCTTCATTGTGTGGCCAGACAGACCCTTCCCGAAGCCATAAATGAGGAGCGAAGGAGGGCGGCGCTGCGTTCCGGAGTGCTAACTTGTGTCCCGGCCAAGTTGTGCATTTCCTGGGCTGATTGGGACTGAGGACGCCCTGTCGGTCCCCGGGGCTATTACGGCCGCGCCAAAAGGGACTCAAAAGAGAAGCAACATTTTGTGGACTTCTCTTTTTTAAGGCGGGCAGGCCGGGAAAGGGGGGGGAGGGGGTTGGACGCCATGTTTTGAATCTCTGGGGCTTTGGGGGAGTTCAGGGCGAGTGTTTACGGATTTATGACTCCCGGGCGCGCTGCTGGCTCCTCCTTTCTGCCTTCACGGGGTATAAAGGTTTTTTCTTGCTGATATTATATAACACACACACACACACACACACACACACACACACACACACACACACACACACACACACACACACACACACACACACACACACACACACACACACACACACACACACACACACACCTGCAATCTCCCAGCCACCCACACGCCACCTAGAATCCATTAAGTGAGGCTGCAAGATGTATTCTGCGGCCTTTTAATACTGACGGATAACTTTAAAGGAGGCGGCATCAAGATAACGACAACCTGTTGGCGTTCGAAGTGAGGATGTTAATAGTTATTTTGTTGTTGGTTCTTAGAGCTGGGTTTAGGTAATGACAGTAATGATGGCTTCCTTTTTTAGGAAACGTGTCACTATTTTTTTTCAATGATGTTGGTGATGATTATTGCCGACGGTGCAATTTTTTTTTCATTTTCTTTTTACTTTTTACTGCTTACCTCTTTCAATTTCTTCGTTGCTTTCAGATCGTCTCACCATTTCTCGAATTTTGCCAAAAGGAAAAGGTTTCATCTCGTCTCTAATTCACGCAAATCTTAAAGAAAGATCTTTTAAAAGTGACGTCAAAAGAGGCATCGGTCCTTCCCTTCCCCCAGAACCCGCATCGCCCCCCCCCCACCTCTCGCGGACCCCACTCACCCACTCATCGTTCCCCCGACCCCAGCTCACAGCTAGCCCCCTCTTTCATCCTCGACCCCAGTACCTTTTCAGCCTTGCCTTTTCTCCCGACCTTAGGACCTCCTCCATCTTCTGACCCCTGCCCTCTTTTTCCTCCGACCCCAGACCCCATTCCCCAATCCATCTTTCCCTCCGTCCCCAGACCCCATTTCCCAATCCATCTCTCCTTCCGACCCCAGCCTCTTTTCATCCCTCTTCCTTCCTCCCCGACCCCAGCACCCCCAACACCACCCCAACCTCCCTGATTTTCCCCCGATCCCAGCTCCCCCCACGAAACCCCATCAAACACCCAGCCCCCATCATCCCCTCCAACGCCCAGCACCCATTCAACTCCTTCCCCTCCCCCTCCCTCGACCCCAACACACGCCCATTCCCCTTCTACCCCCTTCCCCCCCTCCCTGACCCCCAGCATCATTACTCAGGCCTCATACGGGAAACATGCGGTGCTGAGCTCTCCGGCGCCGCTCATCAGTCAGCAACGGTCTGACGCTCGACGCCAATGCTTCCTTCGGGCGCGGGGCTTATTGCCAATATACAGGTGCTTATACCGCCCGGCGGAGGAGCCTTGGATGGATGCAAAAAAGTCCAGAGTCGATGAGGGATTATGAGTTCGCGGTAGGGGGGAGGAGGGAGGAAGGGGGAAGAGGAAACAGGAGGAGGGGGAGAAGGGAAGGAGACAGAGCTGGGAAGGGGGAAGAGGATGTGAATGAGAAGGAGAGGGGGGGGAGGGAAGGAGGAAGAGGCAGAGGAACCGGAAGGGGAAGAAGGGATAGTGTAATACAAGGGTAAGGAAGAGAAGAAGAAGAGAGAGAGGAAGGGGAGGCGATAGGAGAACAGGAGGAAGAGGCATGGGAAGAGGAAGAGGAAGAGGGGTCGAAGAGAGCTTATCCTCTAGCTCACAAGGGCAACGTATTCCCCCGATTTCCGGAGACGCGCGCACATGTGGCGGCACTGATCGCTTATGGGTTCATTTCAGTTCACTTCAGCCCGGTATGGTGCACCTGTAACCAAGGAGTAAGGGGAGGGGGCGTCGGGGGGATGAGGGGAGGGGGCGTCGGGGGGAGGAGGGGACGGGATTGGGAGGGGATCGTTAAGCTCGCTCGTCCAATTAGCGCTTGTCCAGGACATGACAGCCGGACTATCGTGTCGCGAGGAGAACTGCGCCGTAATCAGTAATCGGTCATTTCTCAGAGGCTGTTCGCTGATTACTAATTATCCGATGACCGTTTTTTTAGGATATTATCCGTTTTATTTTAGATATTATTGGTTACTCATTTCTGATACGGTTAAGAGTTATGTTATTGGTTCTTTTTTATAATTTCTCGTTGTGTTTTATTTAAGACTGACTGGTATTGGCAGGTGTATTAAATGTCTTTTTTAATTAATGATAATGAGATGTCAGGTTCAGAGGAAATCTTACAAGCGAGCGAATAAAGGGGAAATGACCTGAATTGCCCTGCCATTGCTAATATATGTGTTGATATCTTCCACTTCATATTAGGGTGCTTGACTGCCATGTCTTATTTCATTCCATTTTTTTCTCTTTCTCTTTTTTTGCCAATTAGTTCCAGTCTTTACGCGGAGCTTAATGGAGAAAACCACTGCCACTTCATCACACTTATTTTTTCCTAGGACGGCGGGACCTTTTTTTTCGTTTTTCATCAGGGGGAAGTATTTTACATCACTTACATTACCGGTTTTGAAGTTTTGAAGCTGTAGCCGCCTGCCAGCGCTTTTTCCCTTTCTCTGCCAATGCTCAAGAGAACTGTAATCGGCTTTTAAACTCCGCCAGTTCTCTCGATATTCGATGCCATTTCTCGTCCCGGTCGTGTTTACTCTTGGGACATCTCATCTCCTATTGCAGCCTGTTTCAGTGTACTTCAGTCGATGCGCGTCCGAGATCATCAAACCCTCTTCTGAATCTGGTTTTCAGATAATGCTGCCATCATCCAGCGCAGTCTAGTCGAAGAATTGTTTATCCTGGACATACTAGCTGTTTGGAAATTACGTGTCTCCTCGCACTGGAGTATTGAAAGTGTGAGCAGTCGGTTGAATTGGTACAGCAATCCAATTGCAGTTGCTAAGGGCTTTCTATTTGTAAGAGAGTTTAATGGAGTAAATGTAAGTGTAACTACCCTCTTTAGTAAGGATTGAAGCTCATAAACCCATCGGCCTTTGTTTTAAACTATAGTGGGCGCGGATTCCTGTCGTGGAGAGTAGTTACACATAAATACAAATGCGTTAGTGCATTATCCTCTCCTCTTGGCTTGATCGTTACCCCACAATGCGTTGGTCTCGCGGCCTCCATAACCAGGGCTGCATTGGCTCTCCTCCTCGCATCTGCCTGCCAAGAACCCCCGCCATCCTATGCTATCCTTTTCCTATATTATCCTATCCTATTCATGTACGTACATACCCCCGCCCCCTCCCGCTCTCCCCAGTGTAATATCCCATCCTACGCACAGGCGTCACAGTAACGCGATGGTATCACGTGGCAATTTACAGGCCAACTCCCCGCCGAGTGTAATTATTATTTATCCGTTGAATCCCTTTTTGTGTATATTTTCGTGGTATTGGCAACGAATGTTTTGTTCAGAGTGACTGAACGATTGTGATAAAAATATTTCTTTCGTTTTTTGTTGTCGAAAGAAAGAAGATAAAATGGTGGCTGGAAGACATTTTTGGGGAAATGGAAAGTAGAAAAAGAGGAATGGAGCAAGAAAAAAATTAACTAAAAGCGCAAGACGAAAAATGTATAAAAAAAGGAGACTTGGACAGGAGCTCGAGGAAGGATGGCAGTGAGATATTAGACTTTCATGAAGGAAAAAAGTCTCAAGAAAAGCTCTTCCAATATAAAGCTCATGTCGTAGAGGCGTGTCTTGTTAGCGGCGCAGACACCGTGCGGGGACATCGAGGGCGCCGGGGGAACACGTCTCACGCAGCCAACGGTTAGCGGATATCCCGAGACAGAAGACGCTCACCTCCCGCAGGAGAAGCCGTTGCGAAGTGGGGAGGAAAATTTCTTTGGGGGAGAAAGCCAGGAGACTCGGCATATTGGAGAATTTGTTAGGCAGGAGAGTCAAAGGGAAGGTGGGGCGAGGCTCATGAATACCAGGATGCTGGTGCTGCGGGGAAGACGTCGCTCCTGGTTGGGTCACGAAGAGGAAAGTGAAGGAGAGGGAGATTAGTAATTGGCAGAGAGCTCGAGTCTGTAGCAGCATAGATGATTTGGTCTTTGAGCTTTTTTTCGTTCCTTCTTTCTCTCTTTCGTTCTTTGAAGATATGGTGGTTCTTCGTTTTGTTCATATATCAGAGGTTCTTTAAGTCTCCGACGTTGCCCCAAATGTTCCTCATCCAGGGAGCTTGTCAGTAAAGAGAAGGAAGCCTCTGAACTCGTTTTCATGCATGTGTGTTTGTGCGCGTGCATGCATACGTGCGTGTGCGTGTGTATGTGTGTTTATGTATGTCTGGCTGCCTGTCTGTCAAAACTACTGGCGGGAGGGGATTATATTTCCAAGGTGAAGGGAAATCAGATTAGTATTCGGAGCTGTCAAAGCTGCCTTTGGACCTCGGGACATTGCGAGACATCTTATGCGGAGATGTGTCGGCTTACTTATGTATGTTCGGTATATTTTCGTTTTTAATGCGATATACGCCCTACTTTCATAATTTTATGAATATATTTGTTTGTCTAATATTTATCACGTCTTTGAAAGAAGTCATATCAAAGTGTAGCTCCATATGTTCTGTTTTTCTGTCAGGAAAGCAAGACACTTTTCGAATAGCACATTGACAACAGGTAATCCTCTTGCAAAGGGAAGCATGTCGACGCCGCAATATCTCCTCTGGGCATCGCAAAGAGGATGATGAAACGGGAACCAAGTCCTACAAAGTCGGTTCTCAAAGTCCAAAGATTAGATCAGGGGTTGGTTGAGGGGGGGGAGGAGGGAGTGGTAGAAATCAGGCCAAAAACTACGGATTTTATGCACTTTTGTCTGTATTTTCTTTTTTTCTCTCTCGTATCTTTCCTGTACTCTCCCGTCGTTGTCCATTTTATGATTATCTTATTATTTTTTCAAAGAATGATTCCGATCTTGGGGAAAAAGCGAGGGAATATTTCTCCCTTCAGATTTATGTATAGCCCGAAGGAAAAGGATGACGAAGCACCGAACGAGGAAGAAGGGCATTGATCGTTAAAGCGACGCCGGGACGCTGTGGATCTATTAGCCGTAGCTGGCGGTTTGGGCATTTCGGCATAGAGCGGGCGCTGCAGATCGAATTTTAATGTGGTTTTCTCAGATTTATGGGTCTATGAATTTTAGATGTCCCCGACAGATACGACGCTTTTTTGGGCAGTAAATATTCGTGGCTTGTAAGAGTGTTTTTTTTTTTTCTTCTTTTTTTTTTCTTTATAAGGTATTTGTGTTTGTTCAGCTGCCTGGTAAAGTAGAATCTGCTAGAGACAGGTGTGTAATAGGAATTAGCACGTTTTAGTATCCAGTTTAGCATGTTGATAGTCGTGAAATTTTGCGAATTCTCAGTCGAGAACCATTTTCATAATAAAAAAAACAAGCTTTCCTTTCCCAAATAAGGCAAGACTTTGAGATGGGCGGAGGCTGGAGGGTATACGCGTGAATATATTCAGAAGTCTTATTCTTGCCTTGTGGTTTTTAAGGAATAACTGGGTTATATTTACATTATATTATGTTTACATTATGCCGTGGTGGGTAAGTGGTTCCTGCATAGTGGGAGTGGAATAATTTTACGAATGCTTACGTTTTATTGTTATTTTTAATACATTTTCTTTTCATAACATTTAATGCGCCTTGTTCAATATCCTTCGAATATAAGCTGTCAAATTTTCTTGAGGCTTTTCTTTTATTCAGGTTATACAATTTTCTCTTTCATTTTAAAGAAACGAGATCGATGTGATATCTAGTCATTGTATGTGGTACACAGGTACTCAGCACAACGATTGAAAAGCTTGAAGAAAAGAGATGCAGAGATTACGATTCGTAAAATATCACTTAAGGAGTCCAAGTACTTTTCCTAGGACCTCGTTAAAATACGGTTAAAAGTAGCTTCTGGATTCTTGAACCGTCATCTTACTGGACTTTGGAGACGTACTCGGGTCGAAGGCATG
>NC_091551.1:9832220-9842220 GCF_042767895.1 Penaeus vannamei
ACGTAATAAATGGCACCCATAATTCTCTTATGCAATTGCGCGAACGAGGGAGATTTTCTTTCGGATCCTCCCCATATTCACCCACGCCCTTACACCCCCACATCCAAAGACTTCTACACCCCCACCCCTGCACACATACACACCATAAACCCCTCCTCCACCCACCCATCCACCCTACGTACCCACACCCAATGCTTTTACTCCCCTAGGCCCCCATTACTCCCCACGGCCTGCTTACCCACCCACACTCCCTTACACCCACGCACACCTTCCCCATAGTCCTTTCTCACATGTTTTAGTGTCTATGGAGAGAGAAGTTCCAGTGTTGGGTGGCTACGGTAGCGCCCTATAAAAAAAAAGAAAAACAAAGAAAAAAAAGCAACGCAGCACCGGTTTAATTGCAACGTAACGGCATAATAACGCAGGCATGGGCAGCCGGGCGTGGTGGTGCGGAAAGGCTGGGGAGTCCTTGTTGAAATGTGGCTGGTATTCATGAAGGGGGTTCCAACATTACGGGGTTTTACGGGGCTTCGTTCGCCCGTTTTGGAGGACGGGCGGGCTGGAGGCTTGGGTTTGTTTGGTTGCTTGTCTCTTGTTTACTTTTGTTTTGTTTGGGGAATGATGGGCTGGTAGGATGTTCAGTTTGTTTGTTTGTTTGTTGTTGCTTTTATTTTGTTTACGTGTTTGTTTTTAGAGGACAGCCAAGGCAAGCTTTTAGACTAATTTGTTGTTGTTTGTTGGTATATTTTCCTGTTTGAGTTTCATTTCATGGGCATCCCAATCATTTTTAGGATCCTCTTGCGCTAATGAATCGATTTGTCTAAGTTGGATTGGGTCCCGTAATGTACGTGGGTCTCCCCGCGGACCCCGCCTCCCTCCCGACAGCAATATCTCCCTTACAGTATTCTACTTAAAAGTAATTTCGTTAACGAGGGCGTGGGGCGGGTGCTGCGAGATGGCCAAGTCGTTATTATCGCCTTGGTTGATAATGTGCTTGAGGAGGAATATGAATAATATATGTGGATAGGGAAGGAAGTGGAGGGGGAGGGGGAGGAAAGAAAAAAGGGAGAGGGAAGGAGAGGGAAGAGGAGAGAGATTGAAGAAAAGGGAAGCAGGGAGGGAAGAGGAAATGGGAAAGGGAGAAGGACAACTCAGGGAATAGGGAAGAGGAGAAACAGAAAGGGAATATAGAAAAGAGTGAACGAAGACCTAAAAAGAGGGAAGAGGAGAAAGAATGGAGAAGAAGAAAGAGAGAAGAGGAAAATCACCCCATGAGAACGAGCAGGAGGAGCAGGGCACGAGGCGCGGCCGAGGAGACAGTGATAAATTCCCGGTAGAAGTTTATGAGTCTCGCCGGCTGAGCACCGGAAGCTCGGCGATATAGAACGCGCTGGAGAATTATGCCTTGTTTGTCAGCGCCGAAACATACGGCGAGGAAACACCCTGGCTCTAATTGACACTCCATTTTGCTGCGATGGCTCATTTTGATGATGATAATAATGTTTGGTAATGAAAATGATACTGATAAACCGGTATGCCTCTTTTGTGTCCTTTTCCCACGCTGAGGGAATCCGTTGGGTCAGTCAGAGGGCGCCTTGCTGGGGGAGGTGCAGGAGAGCCAAAAAGCCGGGAGGAAGAAGGCCTGCCATCCGGCCCATTCACGGCGGCGACGGGGATCTGCGGAGCCGCTTGGCCACGCCGGTCAGCAAGGCCCAGGGCTCGTTAGGTCCAGGTGGAGCGCTCGGGCGTTATGTTGCGAGAAATGTAGTCTATATATAAATATATATATATATATATATATATATATATATATATATATATATATGTATATATATATACATATATATATACACATACACATATATATAATGCACACACACACACACACACACACACACACACACACACACACACACACACACACACACACACACACACACACACACACACACACACATACACACACACACACATACACACACACACACACACACACACACACACACACACACTTGCACTTACACTTACACTTACACACGCATGCATATTACAGGCAGGCGAAGGGATCCTGACGAGGCGGAGCGCGCGGCCGACGCACGAGAGAGAGCCCATGCAAATTGCCAAGGGAAGGACGAATAATCCAAAAATAGACGGGGGTGAATGTGACGCCTTTCGCGGGAAGCAAAACTGACGGAGGGAAGATGAGGAGGTAGAGAGAGAAAGAAAAAAGAGAGGGAAAGAAAAAAAGAGAGAGAAAAGAAAAAAAAGGGATAAAAAAAAGTGGAACTCGCCGACACCAAAGGAGAATGGGAAATGGTGAGAGAAGAGGTTGTAAAGATGAGGAGACTGACGGCGGGAGATCACAGGCGGCGTTGAGGAGGGAGGGAGGGCGGTGCAGGAGAGGCAGGCGAGGTTTATACAATGGGCGCACGAGGATGTTAATTGGGGTAGGTTGCATGGAGAGGATAGGACGCGTTGTGTCGAAGAAGGATAGGGTAGGTGCGGCGTGGGTAGGCGTTTGGCGAGGGTTTAGGCGAGTGGGATTCTGTGGATGGCTGTTGCTGTATGTTGATTATTATTATTATTATTATTATTATTATTATTATTATTATTATTATTATTATTGTTACGTGGTAAGGAAGGGGGATAAAAATGGATACCTTTATTTTTCCTTTAGATGTCGTTTGCTTTTCTTCCCTCGCTTTTTTCTCTTCCTCCCCCCCCCCCTCTCTCTCTCCCTCCTTTCTCTCTCTCTCTCCTTTCTCTCTCTCTCTCCTTTCTATCTCTCTCTCTCTCTCTCTCTCTCTCTCTCTCTCTCTCTCTCTCTCTCTCTCTCTCTCTCTCTCTCTCTCTCTCTCTCTCTATGTCTCTCTATCTCTCTCTCTCTCTCTTATTCTTCCCTTCCCCCTCTCCCTCTCTCCCCTTCCCATTCCCCCCCCCTCTCTCTCCCTCTCCTTCCTACTCCCCCTCTTCTCATCCTCTTCTCCGCCCTCTCCTTCTTCCTCTCCTTCCCCCTTCGTCCTTCCCCTCCCTTTCCCTCTCACACCATTTTTAGCATCATTACCGTGTCCGTAGCAAGGTTAAATGTCGCCGTAATGATAAGGATCAACATAATGACGCTGTTTACGCTGTTAGATTCGATGAACAAAGCCTCCGTTTACTGACTGCGTTAATTACGGGCGGACGGAGCGAATATTCTGGTGTTTATTCAGCGGGAAACCTGGCTGGCACACTAGTCATGCGTGGCAGAATTGGTGACTGTCAATTTTGCAGTTTCTGTGGCTGTTTTTCTTTCTTTCTTTTTTTTTCTCTTTGCTTGTTTATAGGGGAGAGGTTTTGTTTTTCTTTCTCCCGTTTTCTCTCTTTTGTTCTCTGGTCCCGTGTTTTGTTTTATGTTATTTTGTTTCCACTTTTTTCTTTTCGCTCTCTTTTATTTTTCTTTCCTCTCCTTTCCTCCCCTCCCCATCCCTATTTTCCTTTCCCCTCCCTTCCCCTCCCTTCCCCTCTCCTCCCTTCCCCTCCCCTCCCTTCCCCAAGTTAAGAGAAGAGGGCCTGATAGAGATTTTCTTTCCTCATTTTTATAAACATGGCTGTGCCCCATTTTTTTCCATTTTTACCGCCTTCGCCGTCCTTCCCAGTGGAGAGGGAGCGATGCGCAATTCCATCACCCAAATCATGTTGGTCCGAAACGCTATGTGAATTTTTGCGGCTTGATCTGCTCGGCGGAATGACGTATTTACTCGGAAAGGGAATTTTCGAGAAGTGGAAAAAAGATGGAGAGGAAAAGAGGAAGGAATAGCGGGAGGGGCTGAGAGGGAGGGAAGGGAAGGAGGGGAGAGAAAGAGTGGGAAGAGGAAGTATGAGAGACAGAGAAGGGAGAGGGAGAGAGAAGTGAGGGAGAGAAAGGGAGGAAGAGTGAAAGTAGGAAGAAAGGGGTATTAGAGAGAGAGAGAGTCAGTCAGAAAGAGAAAGGATTCAGAGAGCGAATGACGGGAAAATATAAGTAAGATTTGATACGGTTCCATGGCGTATTCCCGAGACGATGGAATATTCAGCGGCCGGAAATTCGTGGCCCGAATCCCGACGTGACGCAAGGCAAGGCAAGTGATTGGTTCCGGGACCCGAAGATCAGACAATCTGCGGGCACATTATGCGGGCCATTTACATGGTCGTACGTTTAAAGGCGGCGTGATTAGAAGGCCATTAGACGGCGAATCACAGGAATATGGCCAAAGTTTGACCAGAAGTCCGCAGTGCGTTCGACTTCGGTCAATAAACATCAAGTTTATGCGATAACTGGATCATTTCGGGCAAGATTTTTGATTCGAACTTTGGGTCATAATTTATGAGTACTTTCAGTGACTTGCTACTGAGAATGATTTCACAGTAGCAAGTAGTAAAGTAATGTCGGTTTAAATTTCACACACTCATATGCACATACTTGGGTGGGTGTACGTGCGTATGTATGTGTGTGTGTGTGTATACATATATGAATGTGTGTATATATATATATATATATATATATATATATATGTGTGTGTGTGTGTGTGTGTGTGTGTGTGTGTGTGTGTGTGTGTGTGTGTGTGTGTGTGTGTGTGTGTATACATATGTATGTATGTATATATATTATATATTATATATGCATATGTATAAATATGATATATAACATTATATATATATATATATATATATATATATATATGTATATATATGTATGTATATATATATATATATATATATATATATATATATATATCTGTATGTATATATGATACGTATATATATAGAAAGAGATCATGAGCTGTAGTAGAGGTTCTGAGAGAGTTGGCGGTGTTATGAAACTTATTTGATTTGGGCTAAAGCAATGAAGATGGAAATTGATGGACATGATTAAATTCTAGGATATTATTGCTTCAGGAGAGCTTGACGGATGAAAAATGTTGGAAAGGTTTTCCGCGCCTTTTGTAATGAAAGTAGAAATGTCTAGAATGTGTGAGGCATCGTTTTTATTCATCTTCTATTTCCTTTCAAGAGACCAAAAATAGACGTTTAGCCAAAGAAAATTAGTCGTGCGGAATCTTTCCGTTATGTACGTCGAGAGAGAGAGACACACACACACACACACACACACACACACACACACACACACACACACACACACACACACACACACACACACACACACACACACACACACACACACTTTTTCGTCCCTCTCTCTCCCGTTCTCCTTTCTTCTGCCGAGTGAAGCCTTGAAATCCGTTTTATCATGTCCATGCGGAAGGGGACACGGAGACACCTATTTTTTGACAGTCCGAATATCAGACAAGGAAAATACAGTCGTAAGAGAATTTGCATTCCATATTTTTCCTTTCGTGCGGAAGGTTCGGGCAAGTCTTGCGGAAAACTAGATTGTTGTTCTTTCATCCACGTGTTTGGGTGTTGGAAATGTTAGTTTGAAATAAAAAAAAAAATGTATAAAGCATGTTTGTATTATTTTTTCTACGCTGTCTTAGATGTTAACTATTCTATTGTGTTCACAAGAAGGCAGGAAATTAAGATGTCAAAACTATTGTTTCGTTATCTAAGAACCTTGTTTTGGCGTGCGGTATTTTTTTTTTTTTCTCTCTCATTTTCTTTTGTTTTTTATCCTGCTGAAATGCTGAAGAAAAGAAACATCTGGCAAAGAAATGACAGTCAGGAGACAATCGTTCGAACTGTGTAAGAATTTGATATGCAAATTCTAAGCCTGTGCCCCGGCGCGTTTTCTCAAAGGGGAGTTAAATCAAATCATCTTCAGCGAAATTCATCTTCTTAAAATGTTTAAAAGTGTAAGCACGTCTCCGTACGCTGGGGGTGACTCTGGTCTTCAGCTGGCAGTCTTCCATCACCTGGTCTTTTGACGTCCGGGCCTTCCCTCGGGACCTCCTTGGGAGACGTAGGTACTCGGGGTTGGTCCTGCGTTCATGCCCGGTTTGACCTTTCCCTTTCGTCACCTGGCTCGGGGGGGAGAGGGCAGGGAAGGGAGGAGGGAGAATGAAAAATAAAGGAGAAAAAGAGGGTGGGCCGAAGGAAATAGAAAGGGATGGGGCGAGAGAGGGAAATTTAGAGAGAAAGCATCATGAAGAAATAAAGAAACAGGGAAGAAGACATACATACATACTTACATACATATATGTGTGTACGTGTGTGTATGATACACCTGAATTCAGTGTTATGTTTGGAAATGGCAACAGGCGATTTCCCCGAGGAATGAATAGATCAATTTGTTGAGGAGAGTGTCTAGACAGCATTCGAAGTTTGGGATCGGCGGAAAAACGACGAGAACTTATTCCAGATTTCTAAGCCATTTTAAGAATCGTATGATATTTGCATTTTACATGTCTCTCGGAAATCGGATGTTGCAGATTTTAGAAGTTCAGGTTAAAAGTGCAATATTTTCCATAATAGCATGTACCCATTTCCAGTGAAAATAACGAATTGCAATTATATCGCCCGTCAGTGATCGTGTGTCTGTAGTGTAAATCGAAGTTGAAAAGATAAAAGGAAGGGAATCATCGCTATTGGAATCTAAAAAAAAGATATGTAAAAACGGTCTTGTTGTTACACAAAAAATAAACAAAGATTAAAGAAAACAATAGATATTCTGATAAAGAAAGGAACATTCCTCTATGCTGCCGCCAACGGAGCTGAGCGTTCGCGTCCTCCTGTCAGCCGGGCCTGGCGGCGTCTGGCCTGGGCGAGCCCGAATATGACGCCCTGGGCCCTCGGCAGTAGCGGGCTGATCTGCAGTAGAGTCCCGCCCACGCCCACAGCCCCGCTGTCACCGCCCTTGGCCGAGGGTGCGCTTCGCCAGGCCTACTCCGGCTACTCCGACCTCTTGTACTGTAGCCTTTCCCGGCGGCGTCCCGGCCCCTTCGGCTCCTCCTCCGCCCTCCTCCAGTCCGCTCTGTCCTGTGGCGCGCAGCAGGAGCATCGCTGTCGCCGGCTCGACGCCTCCAGCCTCCTGACGAAGGACTCGGCCGCCTTACAGGATATCATCATGCTGTGCTACGTGAGTTCTGTTTGTCTTTGAACACAGAAGGGCTTTTATTCTCTTCTTTCAGGAACTAATGGCGCGTCAGGTCTGCCGGCTGCGTTACGTGCGTTTCCCTCGGGTCGCGACGGGCCCCGCCTTCGAGACCGAAGGGCCTGCATATTTATGAGCTCCAGAAGTCGCACAAAGGCATCAAAGTGATTATATGCTCCGAATGATTTTTAAACTGCGGGTATATCGGACTTGCTTTTGAAATTTATTATAGCTCGGGATTACGCGAGCGAGCAGAGAAGCCCTTAATCCAATTTCCGTGGCAGCTTTGATCCGAAATAGCTTCCTCTGAAGGAAATACGGGCTTACATCAGAGTGGAGCTAAGTTTCTATTTGTGCAGGCGATACTTGGTAGGTGTTTCAGCATGTTTTAGTGAGGCGCAGTGATGCAAGTATTTCTCGATAATAAATAGATCCTATGTTTCCTTGTTTTAGCCATAGTAGTTCTGTGTTTACGCCTCCGAAAGCCAGATGAAACGACGCCCAATGACGTGATCTCAAAAGCCGTTGCGAGATCCAACAACAACGGGTGTTTAACTTCGCCACTGGCTGCCATCATCGGAGAACTATTTTGTCCCGAGTTCGTGTCTGCTGAAGTCATGAAATGGAGCATTTTAGTTCAAACGTCTGTGTTGTGGAAATCGTGATGCTCGTTGCAATGCAATATCCACCTGGTATAAGTCTTATATCGTGTCAGAAACGACGTGAACGCGCGGCCACTTTCCTTCAGGATTGTAAGAGGTTCCTGTCTTGGCCTCCGTCGCTGAGCTCCCTCGGGCCGCTATATATTCAGACATTCTCAAAAGACAGGGCTCAGTGCCGACAGGCGTCGCTGGTCCGCCTCCCGTTGTTTGCTTTAGCCCCCGTGTGCAACCGCCGTAAAGATCTCAGGGGCTGTTACGTTGCTTATTTTCCCGACGTCTCATAACGTTTTCTTTGCATGAGGGAGGGACAGCGTTCTCCTTTATCTCTTTGGCTAATAAGATGCACGTAAACAGACATTTGCTTGAAACCAGTAAAGAAAGGTTTTTCCAACTCGGAGGCAGTTGCTCATTTTTGATCTGGTGGAAGAGGGAAGCGATATACAAATTTTGTCCGGTGCTGGATGGAACTGGGACATTGCCAGGGAATGGAATCGCTCCTTCTCCCCACGATTTCCCTGAAGATTAGTTGACGTTCAAGTGATTGGAAAATGCGGCCTTGAAAGGATTAAAGAGCACCAGATGTGTTAGATTCATTCAGCTTAACTTCTGGCGTGTTTTAATTACGCCACCTAATGAGGCAGAGTCATCCATCTTTAGCAGGGGAGATTTCCCTTTGTTATCGGCGTCTTTTTTCTAACCTCTTTAGCGGTTTTTTATTATTAAACGCAGTTATCTCATTTAATTGCTATATATTTAGACCTCCTCTCTGCCTGCGGGGTTTATTTTGTGTCATTATTTTTTTCTTCTTGAACCAAGATAACGTTCCCGCAGTCCTCTTACGTTAATTCACAGTGCAGTTTTTATGCGAACTTGCGTTTTGCACATCCTGTTGCAGTAACTTTTCATCATAAACTTTCATTGTTGTGATGCTGCCAGAGCCCAGCTGTTTCTTATATTGAGCTGTGCGTCACGTCTTTGTTTGAAGTTTCGCTGGTTAGTTGCCTAAGTGAACACCGTGTTTAGCCGTACGCTTGATGTTTTGCATATCACGCTGGCTCGGGGAGGAGTGGGTGGGGAAAAACAATTGTAAAAGCTTAAAAACAGTTTGTAGGCTTCAAAAGTTCTCGTGAGATTCTCGACACACCACTGAGATGTTAAGAGGGAGACGGGAAGAAGACGGGGAAAAATTACGTTTGCAGTTGAAGGATATGTATCCTTGAAACACTTCGGGAGTATAATTTCTTCCTTTCACTAATACCTCTGTTGTTTCCTCTTCTGTGCTTGACAATTAACTGGATATCAATATGGCAATTCAGTGGATATTCATTTTATCACTCGCTAGTGTGTGTGGCATTTCGATAACACATTTTCTTTGGGCAAGTTAAGGACATGATTTGAGTAGCCGACAGACACTCACGAACAAAGAGCATAACATTCCATATAATCCATGAATAGAAACCACAGAGCTTCGCATCTTTTACGAACGGTAAAGAATAATCCACAAGGGAACACAGGAAATAAAACTAAAAGTCCCTAGCAAGGTCCTCTTTTATTGTGGCATAAAACTCCCCCCAACCGTATGTCAAGGCTGTCGAGAAATGAATGCCACAACGGACTACGGAATACCCTTGGCTAGCAGAGCCGCCTTCTGGTAGAGGTTAGGCAGTCCTTTGTTAGAAGTGACCCGGAAAGTGTTAGCGAGATCTGTCAATGGTGAAGGGAGTGGGAACGTCGTAGGAAATTCAGAAATTATACTGGATAACGTGCTAAGGAACGCAACGGAACGGTTTGGAAAGGCGGTGCGTTAGCGTAACCAAGTTGGGAATTCATTTTATCTGTTTTAGACTCCAGTTTTGCTGTCAGGTTTATCCAGGGTTTTTAAAACCAGGTTGAAACGTGTGGGTACGGACCGACGCACCAGGCGACAGTTAAAGAAAAAGAACGAAAATGAAATAATCGGGAAAAGGTATTGCGGCATTTCTCTCTGTCTCTCTCTCTCCCTCTCTCTCTCTCTCTCTCACACACTCACTCACTCACTCACTCACTCTCTCTCTCTCTCTATCTATCTATCTATCTATCTATCTATCTAACTCTCTCTCCCCCCATCTCTCTCTCTCTCTCTCTCTCTCTCTCTCTCTCTCTCTCTCTCTCTCTCTCTCTCTCTCTCTCTCTCTCTCTCTCTCTCTCTCTCTCTCTCTCTCTCTCTGTTCTCTTGTTCTCTCTATGCTGTATATTCTGATGTGTTCTCTCGCTCCCTTCCTTTTGTTTA
>NC_091551.1:9849720-9852220 GCF_042767895.1 Penaeus vannamei
TTTCTCTCTGTCACGCATTCCCCTCATATTTCCCGCCCTTCCCCCCGTCGCATTTTCTCTCGCCCATTATCCCGCCCTCACTCCCGGTCCCATCCATTGGCAACGACTGTTTACTTTGGTTTAATGATTCCCTTTGCCTCCTCCCGTTACCTCGATTCTTTGATTGGGGAGTAGCAGGCAGGCGGGGCGAGAAACTTCCCTCAGCTTATGCTTTTTTTCCTTTTTTTTTCCTTTTTTTTTCTTGTCTAATTTTTTCTAGCCTTTTAACTTCTCCCTTTTCCTTCCTTTTTTGGTATGTGTTGCCTTTTTTTCTTTTTTTCTTGTCTATTTTATTTTCTGGCCTTTTAACTTCTCCCTTTTCCTTAATTTTTTTTTTTTTTTTTTGCGTGTGTGTTGACTCGCCCTCCGTCTTTTTTTTTAATCCTTCCTTTTTCCTCTTCCCTTTTCTTTGCTCTCCCTCTTTCTTCCGCGCATCATCATCATGAACGCGTCAATACTGCGTCATCTCCTGCACGCCGGTTGCTGCATGTTGATGTGCAACAGACTCGGGGAGGAAAACACTTCAGCAAGGTTGATGCTTCTGCCAGCGACCTTATTTCAGAGCACTTTGGGATGCGCCATTCTCCTTCGGTCCTTTTCCCTTGCTTCTCCTTCCGTCTCTTTCTCCTTCGTTGTAGTCTTCGTCGTCTTTTTATTTCGTATTCTGCTTCTCCTTCCGTTTCTTTCTCCTTCGTTATAGTCTTCGTCGTCTTTTTATTTCGTATTCTGGTGTCTTATTGGTCATTTTTTTCTCTCTTCTTTTATTTGCGTTTTCTCCTTGCTATTTTCTTTTTTCTTTTTTCTTTTTTTTTCTTTTTCTCCTCCTCCTCGTTCTTCTAATACTCCTTCCAAGCCTCCTGCTCCTCCTTCTGCTCCTCTACCTCCTTTTTCTCCTCCATCCCCCCTCACCTCCACCACCATTACCACCTTTTACTCCTCCTCCTCCTATTTTTTTCCTATTTTCCTTCTATTTTTTCCTGTTCCTCCCATTTTTTCTTATTTTCTTCTATTTTTTCCTGTTCCTCCCATTTTTTCTTATTTTCTTCCTTCTATTTTTTTCCTGTTCCTCCCGTTTTTCCTAATCCTCAGCGTCCGTCAAAGCCGCCAGTCGCTCAGCATTACAAATGACTCGGGAATAAACGCAATAGGAATGTATCGCTAATGAGGGCGGGGGGGGGGGGGGTTAACGACGTGTGGTTCGTGGGCGGTGTAGGGTGTGGGCGGCCTCGCATTAAGTGGGCGGTCGCGTCATTCCTCATCCGTAATGGTGGGCGGGCGTTAGTGCTCGTCAGGAAAGCACAAATGCCGTATACATTTTTATTTTTATTTTTTTATTTATGATTTTTTTTTTTGATTCGATTTGTCTGCATATTGTTATTTTTGAAGTTGTTTTCTATGGCTTGGGTTGTCATAGTGGTAATTACTGTAGGTATAACGTCATATCTGATGTTATTATTTTCAGGTATAACCATTTCGTTATTAGTACCTGTTGTAGTATTACTATTAGTTGAGCAATTTCATGTACACAGAAATGATGGCTGTGGCATTGTTTTGTTTTAATCACATCATCTTCATCATCTTCATCATTCGCATTACTGTTACCATCATTATCATTTCCATTATCAGTTTTGTTATCATAATCAACGACCCTCACTACCACCGCCACCACCACTGCCACCATCAACGGTTACTTTCCCGAGAGCAAACCGAGCCTTAAATGAATAAGTCTCCCCTTAGCAGTAATACAAAACCACCCGAGTTCCCAAGGGCGGAACCACACAAAGGAAGCCTAATTATTTGGGTCGCCGTTTTCTTTATCTTCAAGTCGCGTCGCTTTTCTTATCTCTCTATTCTTGTAGGTTTCTTCTGGGTCTCGGGTTTTGTTATTCTTTGAGTCCTTTTTAATCTTCTCTCTTTATTTGTTTATTTTTTGTCGTGACGGGTTTAGCATGTGTATGTATATGTGAATATGTGTATGTGTAAGCCTCATGTATGTTTATATGTATGTGTGTGTGTGTGTGTGTGTGTGTGTGTGTGTGTGTGTGTGTGTGTGTGTGTGTGTGTGTGTGTGTCTCCATATTTATATATGCATAAATATGCACAAGCTGAAACTCACCTGTGCATACACATACACATACTTGCATACATATTAACCCGCAATGTAACCCCATTTGGATTAAATCCTATGCAAACCATTCCATAATTCGGAGATGATGTTGCATGCAAATGAGATATAAAATGACGGTGTAAACACTTCGTAACTAGTTGGCAGATTAGGCAATAAAAACGAACCATAATGTGTAGTACTATTCCATATGCATCATATGTTAATAGAGTGGAAAGGGCAAAACGTATGCAAACGGCCTCTAATGGAAAACGTTTTTTTTTTTCTTTTTTTTCGGATAGATTTCATAGCTGGTAACGGAAGTAGATGTTGGATATCTAATTCGAAGTAGATATG
>NC_091551.1:9857220-9864720 GCF_042767895.1 Penaeus vannamei
GTTTGCTTAGGCTCCTTCGCGACGCAGGCCGTATTCGCGCCCTTAAATTGGCTATTTGCGGGAATTTGCAATGCCAAGTTCGCGCGGCCTGAGTAAGTTATGGGACTGGCTGCCGGTCCGGCTCGTTGCCCTTGTTCTTACCTGCCCCATTTCTTTTCCTTCGCACTCTGTCTTGCTCTCTCTCTCTCTCTCTCTCTCTCTCTCTCTCTCTCTCTCTCTCTCTCTCTCTCTCTCTCTCTCTCTCTATATATATATATATATATATATATATATATATATATATATACGTATATATACATATATATATGTAATTTTGTGTGTGTGTGTGTGTGTATGTGTGTGTGTATGTGTATGTGTGTGTGTGTGTGTGTGTGTGTGTGTGTGTGTGTGTGTGTGTTTGGATTCTCCTGCTTTCTTTCACCACCCCTTTATTTTCCCCTCGCCCTGCCTCCCTTTCTTTCCTCTTCCCACCACCTCTCCTTTCAGCTGCATGCATCCCTCCCCTCCCCTCCTCCCCTCCTCCCCTCCTCCCCTCTCTCCTTTCAGCTGCATTCCCACCCCTCCATCCTCACCCTTCCTTCCCTCCCCCTCCTCCTTCCTCCTTTCACCTGCATTTCGTGATTTATCTGCGCGTCTCTCACTTTTCACAAGGCCTGGTTAGCTTACTTGCTCTCTCTCTCTCTCTCTCTCTCTCTCTCTCTCTCTCTCTCTCTCTCTCTCTCTCTCTCTCTCTCTCTCTCTCTCTCTCTCTCTCTCTCTCTCTCTCTCTCTCCCTCTCCCTCTCCCTCCTCTCTCCTCTCTCTCTCTCCCTCTCTCCCTCTCTCTCTCTCATCACTTCTGATTACGCGCGTTCTCGTCATTTTTTGTCCTCGTGTTTGGTTCTGACATTTATTTGATTTGCAATCTCCTTTGCGTCCCTGTCCATCAGCCGGCCTCCCTGTTCAGTCATCGGTGCGCGCTTGGCTGCTTTATCCGCTTGTGGATCACCCCCGCCCCCTCCCCTTTCTCCTCCTTCCCTCTCTTTCCACCCTCTTTCTCTCCTCTTCCCTTTCTTCCCTCTCTTTTCACCTTTCTTCTCCTCTCCTTTTCCCTTCCACCCTCTTTTCTCCCCTCCCCTTCCCCCCCTCTTTTTCTCCTCCCTCCTCTCCCCCTACCCTTTCTTTCTTCCTTCCCCCTTCCACCCTCTTTTCTCCCTTCTTCTCCCCTACCCTTTCTTTCTTCCCCTCTCCTTCCACCCCTTTTTTCTCTCCTCTTCCCTTCCACCCTCTTTTCTCCCCCTTCTCTTCAAAAGACGCACCCTCTTTTCTCCCTTCCGCTCCCCTAAAAAAGATAAAAAGGATGTAAAAAAGCCCTTTTCTTTCCTTTCCTCCCCTGAGTTTTCCCCCCTTTCCCCTTCACTTCTATTGATTCTTTCATGCATTTTTCTTCTTTCTCCTCCTTCTTCTCCATCTCTTCGTTCCTGAATGATTCTCCTTTCTTTTTCTTTTCTCGTTCTGTATACCCTCCCCTTCCATGTATTTTTTCTCACTTTCATTCCTTTCTTACCCTCCTCCATATTCCCCTTGATCATCCCCTCTGTGTCTTCTCTCCCTTTTCCTGTCCCCTCTTCCTCTAGCTCCCTAATTCCTCTATCCCTATTTCTTCCTCTTCTCGTTTCCCTCTCCTTCCACCCTCCCTCGTCTCCCTCTTTCCTGTTCCCTTTCCCCTTCCACTTGCCTTTCTCACATCCTACCTCCCTTTCCCACTCGTCCTCAACGACTCTTCCCTCTCTGCTTCTTCCCTAGTCTTTCCCTGTCCTTCCCCCTGTTTCTCCTCTTCTCCCCTTCCCTCCTCATCGTGTCTTATTCCTCCTTCTTCCTCCCTTCCTACACTGTTCTTCCACTTCCCTCTTTCTCCTCTCTCTCTCCCCCCCTCCCCTGCTTTCTCCCGCTCCCTCTCCCTCCTCCCCCTCCCCTTGCTTCCTCCCATCTTCCCCTCCCCCGCCTTCTCCCTCCTCCCCCCTCCCCCCGTCTTCTCCCTCCTCCCTCCTCCCCCCTCCCCCCGTCTCCAGCTTGATGTGAAGTTCACGTAAATCGAGCTACTTCAGCCCACAGACCTTATTTATGGCCGGCGGTTTGCATTATTTAATAAGTGATGGATATTTTTTCCCCCTCTCTTTTTTTCATCCATTACCGTATTTTTACCCCCAATTCCCTTTAATCTTCCTCTCTCAAAAGGCGAGGAGGTAATTACTCAATTTCTTTCTCCTTTGCCTTACGAAGATTATGGGTTTTTCCATATTGACGGAATGTTCTTTGAAAAGTGGATTCCTGGTAAAGTTATCCATCACTCCAGCGTGGCGATTCGATGCGGTGGGACTCTGGACGCGGTACAGTTTCAGACGATTTAATACTGTGGAATTTAGTCGTACATTACGCGTGGTCCAGTAGAGTGGAGTTCGATAACTGTAGCATATGCAGGTGCTTCAGTGCAGTAGATATTAGGTATTTGATACATTTACCTGTGGGTGATATGCTGGGGAACTTGGCACTTGGGACTGTCCGTATATACGTTATTTGTTACGGTGGATTTAGGATATGTGATACTTTTATGTGTTCGTTTATGACAGTTGGATTTTAACACGTGTTATATTAATTGGCCTTAAGTAGTTGAGATGGGATTTTTAAAAAAATGCCAGATTGTCATATTCTGATGATAATGGTTAACATTTTTTTTCTTTTCATTTAGATTATATGTATTTTATGATCTTGGGCCCCGTAATTGTAGGTTTGAATGAATATTTTTTGCGGATGCCTTTTGTTTGGAAAGGATATCATACTGATAAGAAATACCATGCTCTTTAATATACGCGAAATCAGTAAACTTTTGCCAAGCTTAATTCTTCCATTTGAATATTTTGCATTACAGTTTTCCATATTGTTCACCTCGTTACCGTTGCTTTAAAAAGATGCATTTGCTATTTTCTACCACAGTGTCCCCAGACTACACTATGAATACTGTCGGGAACTTCGGGCTGGGAAAAATGAGAATTCCAGTAACGCGCATTATTTCCTCTCTCTCTCTCTCTCTCTCTCTCTCTCTCTCTCTCTCTCTCTCTCTCTCTCTCTCTCTCTCTCTCTCTTTCTCTCTCTCTCTCTCTCTCACACACACACACACACACACACACACACACACACACACACACACACACACACACACACACACACACACACACACACACACACACACACGTCTGTCTCCACGTGTTGTGTCCCTGCATAGCTTCCAGCTTATCTCCCCTTTCCTTTCTGTTCCCCTCTCCCTTGACCCGCGCCGCTCACCCCTTCCCTTTGAGATGCACAACATATACTTCCACAGCATAAGCGATGTCTCGACCTGCACGGGGGCGGTGCAGATTCATCTCCAGGCTTGATTTAGAAACTGATGAAAGATTCTGCGTGTTGTTGCTGCCGGCGCGATGTCCTTCAGGAATTGAACACTTGAGGGATCCCTGTCGCTCTTGTCTTTCTCTGTCGAGGCGTCGAGTTTTAATGCTTCGGTTGGTTGGTTTCGTTCTCTCGCTTAGTCAATTTTCTCTCTCTTAGTCCCTTTCTCTCTCTCTCTCTCTCTCTCTCTCTCTCTCTCTCTCTCTCTCTCTCTCTCTCTCTCTCTCTCTCTCTCTCTCTCTCTCTCTCTCTCTCTCTCTCTCCCCTTCCCATTCCCCCCGCCTTCTCTCTCCCTCTCCTTCCTACTCCCCCTCTCCTCATCCTCTCTCCTTCTTCCTCTCCTTCCCCCCTCCCCTCCCTTTCCCTCTCATACTATTTTTAGCATCATTATCGTGTCCGTAGCAAGGTTAAATCTCTCTCTCTCTCTCTCTCTCTCTCTCTCTCTCTCTCTCTCTCTCTCTCTCTCTCTCTCTCTCTCTCTCTCTCTCTCTCTGTTTCATCCCTTCCCTTTCGTCCATTTTTCCTTCTTTCTTTCCTTCCTTGCCTTCTCCCCTCCTTCCCCTTGGCAGCCTCTGTCTGTTCGTGTAGGTGTAGGTTTATACCCACCTGTAAAGCCGTGAGTGCAGGGAGATGTTGCGACCAATATACACGGAAACTCTCGACTATAATTGATGATAACCAGAGGCTTTCTTTGCATTCAGTTCACCCGTTTCCTGTGTTCCCGTTAATTCCAACATTTCTTCCCCTCTCTGTATTTCCTTCCCCGGGCCTCGTTATCTGTCTCTTTCCCTCCTCCCCCCCACTTCTTGGCTTTATCTCGCTTGCCCTCTTTACTTCATATTTCCTTCCAGCCTTTCTTGAGCCCCTCCCTCCACTTCCCTCCCTTCCGTGTCTCCCCTCCCTCGTCCCTTATTCATTCAGCGGCCTCCCTGCCTTGCCCCATTTCCCATCCATCGTCCCTTCAACCCTCACATTCTTTCTCTATTTCCCACTTCATCTAACCCTTTTCCACGCCTCTTTTTCCCCGTCACTCCCCTCATTCGTCGAGCCACCCAAAGTTATGTCTAAAAACCCTCAAGGTCATAAAGGCAACCCCCCCCTTCCCTCTTCTCCCTCTCCTCCCCCTTCCCTTCCCCTTCCCTCCTCCCCCTTCCCCCTTTTATTCCCTGTCCCTCCTCCCCCTCCTTCTCCCCCTCCCCCTTCCCTTCCCCTTCTCTCCTCCCCCTTCCTCTTCCCCCCTCCTTCCCCTTCCCCCTCCTTCCCCTTCCCCCTCCTTCCTTCCCCTTCCCCTTCCCTCCCCCCTCCTCCCCCTTTCCTCTTCCCCCCTCCTTCCCTTCCCCCATCCCCCCCTCCTTCCTTCCCCTTCCCTTCCCCTTCCCCAAACTTATGATGTGGATAGCCGCGTTCCCCGGGTCGTGCGCGCTGCATCCCAAGCGGCCCCTCGCCTGCCGGGTCATTTCGTACGATGGATCTCAGGCGCTCTTGATTATAAGGAGTTTGGCCGTCTTTGGAGGACTTTTATGTCGTTTATACTGTTATTGTTGTTGTTGTAGTTGTTATCTTTATTATTATTATTATTGTTGTTGTTTTGTGGTAGTTGTTATTATTATTATTTTATTATTATTATTATTATTGTTTTGTTGTTATTATTATTATTTATTGCTATTGTGTTGCTGTTATGTTGATTATGAATCTTCATCTTTGCTATTATTATATCCCATATTATTGATTTGGTATTGTTATTGTTTTCATTCTTTTCGTGTTTCGTAAGCTATATATAGATTATTTTTTTTAAAGAATATAGCATATGTGAATGCGATGATTTTTTTTCTTTTTTTATCGAAAGGTCGGAATTGAATTAAATTATCAAAGTAGCTCAGAGTCCCTGTTTTCGACATGTTTTAATAATTTTATAAGTGTTGAAGCTGCATAAAAGGGGTTTAATTGGCGATTCTTGTTTCCAAAAAAAAAAAGTCACATTTTTCAATAAAAGCGGGATAATGATTTATTTTTTCGACATTTTTTTTCTTTGTGCAAGGGAAATGTAGAATAATGTCTATAAATATTTTAACAAGCAATAGATACATTTCAAAGACATGTAATAGGAAAATTCAGTTGATAAATATATGCTGTTTAAATCATTTTCTCTGTTTTTTCCTCTTCGCATTTCGAGAAGGTCAATACCATAGGCTCTGTCGGTACCGGGGAAGAAGTATGATTTTTTCTTTCTTTCTTTCTCTTTTTCATTCTTTCTTTTTTTCATTTTCCTGTTTTTTTTCTTTCTGCCTTTCTTCCTTCCTTCTTACCTTTCTTCCTTCCCTGGGTTTTCAAAGATTCAACGTCTTTGTTTTCAATTCTCTGTCTCTTCGTTACTTTTGTCTGTTTTTTTCTTTCTATCTTTCTTTCTTTCTTTTTTTCTTTTCTTCAGTTTTTTTTCAGTTTGTCTCTTGCTTTTTTCTTCTCTTTTTTAGCTCTTCCTTCTTTTTCCATTTCTCTCTCTCTCTCTCTCTCTCTCTCTCTCTCTCTCTCTCTCTCTCTCTCTCTCTCTCTCTCTCTCTCTCTCTCTCTCTCTCTCTCTCTCTCTCCTCTCTCTCTCTCTCTCTCTCTCTCTCTCCTCTCTCTCTCTCTCTCTCTCTCTCTCTCTCTCTCTCTCTCTCTCTCTCTCTCTCTCTCTCTCTCTCTCCGTCTCTCTCTCTCTCTCTCTCTCTCTCTCTCTCTCTCTCTCTCTCTCTCTCTCTCTCTCTCTCTCTCTCTCTCTCTCTCTCTCTCTCTCTCTCTCTCTCTCTCTCTCTCTCTCTCTCTCTCTCCTCTCTCTCTCTCTCTCTCTCTCTCTCTCTCTCTCTCTCTCTCTCTCTCTCTCTCTCTCTCTCTCTCTCTCTCTCTCTCTCTTCTCTCTCTCTCTCTCTCTCTCTCTCTCTCTCTCTCTCTCTCTCTCTCTCTCTCTCTCTCTCTCTCTCTCTCTCTCTCTCTCTCTCTCTCTCTCTCTCTCTCTCTCTCTCTCTCTCTCTCTCTCTCTCTCTCTCTCTCTCTCTCTCTCTCTCTCTCTCTCTCTCTCTCTCTCTCTCTCTCCTCTCTCTCCTTTCTCTCTCCTCTCTCTCCTTTCTCTCTCCTCTCTCTCTCTCCCTCTCTCTCTCTCCCTCTCTCTCTCTCTTTCTCGGAAATTATTTTCCGCTCCGAAAATTACGACAGGTTTCAGATTTTCGTCCTTTATTGCATTCCCATATGTGATTTTTTTCTTTTTCATTTTCTTCTTTTTCTTTTGCCTTTTGTCACATTCCGCTCGGGATCGAAATTAATCAAGATGGCGACGGTGAGGAAATGAAGGAGATTCCGACGGATTTCTGCAGATTTTTGCCGTTTTTTCCCCTCATAGATTGAGCCGAGTCTTGGGAAGGAAATGAGGGTTATCTTAGAGTAAACGGATGAAGGATTTTCGGTTTGTTCTCTCTCTCTCTCTCTCTCTCTCTCTCTCTCTCTCTCTCTCTCTCTCTCTCTCTCTCTCTCTCTCTCTCTCTCTCTCCCTGTCCTCCTCCTCCTCATTTCTCCTCCTCCTCCTCCGCTTTCTCCTCCTCCTCCTCTTTCTCCTCCTCCTCCTCCTTTCTCCTCCTCCTCCTCTTCTCCTCCTCCTCCTCTTTCTCCTCCTCCTCCTCCTCTTTCTCCTCCTCCTCCTTCCTCTTCCATCTTACCTCTCTCACCGTCATTTTTCTTCCCCTTCTCTCCTACCCGTTTTTCCCCTGATTATAGGAAATTAAACCCAGATATATGCCCAGCTTTCGATCCCGTTATTCACGCGCTAGAAGTCGCATTTCTTTTCGTCCGCCATTCGTTGAGAAAGAGAGAGGGAGGGAGAGAGAGAGAGAGAGAGAGAGAGAGAGAGAGAGAGAGAGAGAGAGAGAGAGAGAGAGAGAGAGAGTGAGAGAGAGAGAGAGAGAGAGAAGTGACAGACAGACGAGAGAGAGAGAAGGGACAGACGGAAGGACAGACAGACAGACAAAGAGGAGGACATCTTCATTTTTTTAACACGCTTACATCACTTGGAAAATTAGGGGGGGGGGGGGTGTTGCTGGAAATTTTC
>NC_091551.1:9867220-9874720 GCF_042767895.1 Penaeus vannamei
CTCTCTCTCTCTATCTCTATCTCTATCTCTCTCTCTCTATCTTTCTCTCTCTCTCTCTCTATCTCCCTCCCTCTCTCCCTCTCTCTCCCCCTCTCTCTCTCTCTCCCCCTTCCCCTCTCTCCCTCTCTCTCCCTCTCCCCCTCTACCTCTCTATGTAATTAAGGTCTCTGAAAGCGGAGAATTTCTTGCCAATTTCCTCATCGAACGGAAGTAATAGCGAACTTTATTGCGTGGGCGACGACTGCCAAAGTCCCGGATGAGAAGTAGTCCAGTCTCTTGTCGCCGCCATTACTGTTCGTCTCTGTTTTTTTACTCTTTTTATTTCTTTTTTTTATACTTGGTTGTTGATTTTTGTAGTTTTGTCCTTTTTCAGGTACTGGCAGGTCTTTTTTATTTTCTTTCATTTCTTCCTTCCTTTTTTAATTTTCCTTACCTTCCTTTACTTACCTTTCCTTTTTTCCCTTCCTTTTCTTTCCTTTCCTTCAGCTTCCTTTTCTTTCTTTTCCTTTGCTTTCGTTCTTTCCCTTCTCTCCTTTCTTTGCTTTTCCTTTTTTCCCTTCTTTTTTCCTTTACTTTCCTCTTTTCTTCATTCAGTTTTTTTCACTCATTTTATTTATTTTTTATCTTTTCTCTTTTTTCATTTTATTTGTTATTATTATCATCATAATTTTTGCTTTATTCTCGCCAATTTCTCCTCTTTTCTGTCTTTCTTTCTTTCTTTTGCATTATTCTCGCCAAATTTTCCTCTTCTCTGTCTTTCTTTCTTCCTTTTTGCCGCAATTACAAACAGGTCATAAAGAAGGGCGAAGAGTAAAACCGCTTAGCGCCAAGGTAGCTTCCTGGGCCATCGCTTGCGGGTGGACAGTCGATGGCGGGGCAAAAAAGAGGAGGGAAATAAGTGGCCATTCCTCGGCGCTGAACTAGAGGCCCATTGGTATTTGTGGTTGATTGTTATTGCGGATGGGTTGGGGGGGGGCAGGGGGAGAGGGGGTGGAAGGGAGGATGTGTCTGTGAGAGAGAGAGAGAGGAAAAGAGGGGGGGAGGGATGCGTATATATAAATGTATATATATATATATATATATATATATATATATATATATATATATATATATATATATATATATTTAGAGAGGGAGGGAGGGGAGGGAGGATAGAGTGAGAGAGAGAGAGAGAGGTAGAGATAAATGGAGAGGGAGTGTGTGCCTACGTGCCGTGCGTTCACGTGTGTTTATGTGGGTGCGGGAGCAAACGCCTGTGTGTGTGTTGGGGGAGAGAGAAGGAGAGGCTGGATAAGAGGAAGAATTGGAATGAGGAGTGGGAGGAAGGGCGAAAGCTAAGAAGAAAAGAAATCTTGAGAGGAGAGTTATTTTTGTTCTTTGGCTTTGTGTTCTCCTCCGTCAGCAGTCTCGGGGCCGCTGGACGTGACTTTTCCGGCCGCGCTCGCCGGCTCGGCCGTTGCCGCCAGGAGACAAAGGGCGGCGAGAACAAGTGGAATTGCTACGTCGAAGCTTAATTTGGGAGCGCTTTGTCCCCTCTTTCTCGCGCTCTTTCTCTCGAGCTCTCTGTTTGTATTGGTGCTCTCTGTCTGTCTGTTTGCCTCTCTCTCCTTTCTCCTCTCCTCTCCTCTCCTCTCCTCTCCTCTCCTCTCCTCTCTCTCCTCTCCTCTCCTCTCCTCTCCCCCATCCCTCTCTCTCTCTCTTCTTCTTCTTCTTTTTCTTCTTCTCTCCTCTCTCTTCTCCTTCCCTTTCTCCCCCTCCTCCCTCTCTGTCTCTAGCTCTATCTGTCTATCTATCTATCTATCTATCTATCTATCTATATATCTATATTTATCTCTCTCTCACCCCGTCTCTCTTCCTTTAGCTGTTCCTTGCTCCTCTCTGTTATTAATTTCTCTCTCCCGTCTTCTCCACTCCTCCTTCACCTCACGCGTCCTTCCCTCTTATCTCCCCCCCTTCCCCCCCTCCCCCCGCTCATTCTTGGGTGATTTCTCTCTCTTTCTCTTCTCGACCTTCTTGTTGCGGTGTGGTTACGGTGGGATAAATCTGCTCCCTTATGCACGAATGCTGTCATTTATTCCCGTCGTCGGAGAGAAAAGATGCTGGCGAAGAAGATATTGAAGGTTTGGCTTGTTAGCGGAGGAGGAAACGAGGGAGAGGGAGGGGGGGGAAGAGAGAGGGAGAGGGAGGGGGAAAGAGAGAGGGAGATGGAGAGGGAGGGGTGTAAGAGAGGGAGAGGGAGGGGGAAGTGAGAGTGAGAGGGAGGGGGAAGAGAGAGGGAGGGGAGGGGGAAAGCGAGCGGGAAAGAGAGGGGGAGAGGGAAGGGGAAGAGAGCGGGAGAGGGAGGGGGAAAGAGAGAGGGAGAGGGAAGGGGAAAGAGAGAGGGAGAGGGAGGGGGGAAAGAGAGAGAGGAGAGGGAAGGGGAAAGAGAGAGGGAGAGGGAGGGAGAAAGAGAGCGGGAGGGGGAGGGAGAAGGGAGGGGGAAGTGGGAAGAGAGGGAGATGAAGAGGAAGAGGGAGAGAGAAAGGGAGAGAAGATGATGGGGAGAGGGGCGAGGTGAAGGGATAGGAAGGGGGATAAGGAGGGTGAGAAAGTGGAAGGGGAATGGAGAGGGAAAAGAGGGAGGGGGAGGGATAGAAAAGGATTAATAAATAAGCGGGAGAAAGGAAAGAGAAGAAGAAAGGGAGAAGAAGGGAAGGAGATTCGTTCCCTCCTCCTCCTCCTCCTCTGTCTCTTCCTCCTCTTTGTCCCCCGATACTTTTTCTCTCTTTCTTTCTCTCTCCTAGTCGCCTTCCCTCTCCTTTCACCCACGCTCATCCCTCCCCTCTCCTGTCTTCCGTCCTTCTGTCCCGAAACCTTCTCACTTATCATTAAATGTTCAGGGGAAACTGCGCTTGTTATCTCGACTTTATGTTCTCGTTCTTTGACCCGAAGGAGCTTTGTTGTTACGGGAGGGTGCGGACACGTCGCTTCGAACACACGTAAACGGATAAATGATTAAGGAATAGATAGACAAATAGATAAACAAATGGTATATATATTTATTTGTATACAGTATATATAGACATATGTGTGCATACACTACGATGAAAATAATACTTGCTTGTAGTTCGTAACTAGGGACAGTGAAATGTGGCAGAAGCATTGTATATAATATCTTTCAAATAATGCAGTTTATTTACGGTATTATATATCATCCTCTTGGAAATGAAGGCTATGATTTTTAGGGTCACAAATCTGGCAAGCGCTGACGGATAAAAGTTTTACTTAGTATGTGTCTGGTAATTAGCAAATGCCATTAGGAGACCCTCCCTTCCCCCTCCCCTCCCCTTCCTTACTCCTCCTCCATGCCTCCCCTTCCCTACCCCTCCCCACCTTCCTGCGAGTGCGTTCATTATCCAATTATCCTCATTCAGGCAGACTCTGAATCATTAAAAGCTCTTAGGCCTTAAAGGTAAATAAATGAGTAAGTAGGAAAAGCCCTCGGGTGCCACGCCAAGCTTCCAGAAAAAAAGGAAAATAAAAGAAACTCCCGCCTCCCCCCAGAAAAGTGACGCGACGCAAAGCTTGAAGCAAACGATCGTTAAACTCTCTGGCAACACTGATATAAACACTCCAACACGAGGCACAGGCGCGTGTCTATGTCCATTAACGCCCTTGCAAGGAGCCTTTGCAACCATGAAAGGCACCTGATCACCCACTCAGCACGGCCAAAAATCTCTTGATTGTCGCGCTGTTCAAGCACCGTCTTTCCTCCCGCCTCGTGTGCCTTTTTTTTTTTTTTTTAAGAAGGGAAACAAGTGGGAAGAGGAGATGCGAAGCGTAGAAAAATTAAGAATGTGTTTGTAAGCAGGTGAGAAGAGAAGGGAGGGAGATACAAAACGGCGAAAATGTATAAATAAGTTTGTGAATGAAAGTATTGAAGTGAATGAGAAGAGTAGGGAAGGAGATACAAAACGAAGAAAAAAATATAGATAAGGTTGTTAATAAACTGATTGAAATGGATGGGAAGATTAATGATTTTGTTGTATTTGTTGTTCTTTGAGAAGGGAGAAATGAAAGCGATAATGAAAGTGGATAACTAAAGAAATCCGAACAAGCAACAGCGAATAAGTAAACAAGAAATAATCAATAAGTCAATACTAAAGGTAAGAAAAAGAATGAAAAGTATAAATAACTTGGCAAGTAAAGGAAAACCTATACTTCTGAATGAGAGAGAGAGAAAGAGAAAGAAAAGTCAAAGTGAACAGAACAGTGTAAAAAGAAAAAGAAAAAAGGAAACATACTATCACCATTTAAACTTTTTTTTTATTCATTATTTTTTTATCCATCGTCATGCCAAGATGAGAGATTCTGTCCCTCATCTCCCCCGTTTTCTTCCCTCGTTATTTTACATTATGCACGGCGGAAAAGAGGCTCTAAACGAGACTTAACTTTGCGAATAGTGATGATAACACTTCATGCCCTCGAAGTGACGTCGAAGAAGCGCTTAAGCACCATTATTTAAGACGCCAAATTTATCTGTTTATTTGTTTTCCATTACGGGTAATCCCGGGCCCCGTCGCGCCGCGGGATAAGAAAGCGAATTATGGTCTCCTTCGCTCTCCTCGCCTCGTTTTTGCCTCCGAAGTCAGATTTTCCCGCTGATCCCGGGGGACAAAATTTCCATAGTTATGAGCTTATTACAAAGACTAATTGCGAGCATATGTCATGCGGGGAAAGAGATCGGGGGGGGGGGGGGGTGATGGGGTCGGTGGGATAAGAAGGAGAGGGGTTAGTGGGGTGGGGGGGTAATGAAAAAAGGGTGGTCGGTGGTGGAGGGAGGGGAGGGGCACGATCTTCCCCTGAAGCCCGAAAGCTATGTTCTTGCATTTTATTTTTTTTCACTTCGTTAACTCTGCCAGTCACCCACGGTTTACAAGTGCACCTCGGTAGGTAGCTTTGAACCTCATATATATATATATATATATATATATATATATATATATATATATATATATATATATATATATATATATATATCCATACCATGGTGGTCTTATTAGTTTTATCTTACCAGTGGAATTACTCTCCCTTAAGTGGCTGCATTGTCATTGTTTTTGTTTGTTTGTTTGAATGCTTCCTTGGCGTCTGGTTATGAACATTGCATCGTGTGTTCTTCGCCTGTGGATTTTTGAATTCCACTGTGGTCGTTCTTAATGTGCTTCAGTTATGTTATTATTATTATTATTATTATTATTATTATTATTATTATTATTATTATTCTGTTTTCAGATATTTTTCATATTTGCTGTAGCTTATTATTTTTTATAGAGTTCGATAGACATTTTGTATTGTTCGTGTTCAAAGCTTGGATTTATGTACAAATGGTGGGTGTTCTATACGCCTGTGATAAAGGTTAGAAAAAAATTATATAGTGCACAATTTTAATGGTTAAGCGAAATTGCTTTAATTTGCGGCTGATGTGTTTCATTAGCAAGATATTGGAAATTAGTAGATTCCGTTGGAATGCTAATGCGAACATTATTGCCTCGGAATGATATACGTTCGTGCTTTTTACTCTATTTTTTTTCCTTCTCAACTTCAGACCTCTTTCACTTACGACCTTCTTGTGCGTAATAATGCCTTACTTATAAGCGTGTGTGTGTGTGTGTGTGTGTGTGTGTGTGTGTGTGTGTGTGTGTGTGTGTGTGTGTGTGTGTGCGCGGGGGATGTAATTTTGAAGGATTTTAAGATGGCTTACATATTAACTTCTTTTTGTGTGTGTGTATGTGTGTAGTATTGTATAAAAGGGCTAAGGAATTTAATTACACTGTAGGTGGGGTGTGTGTGTGTAGGTGTGGGTGTTTGTGTGGGTGTGTGCATGTGTGTACGAGCGTGTGCGTATGCGTCTGCGTGTGTGTTTTCAATAAATATTGTAGAAAAAAATAAACATAGACAACCGGGAAAGCAGACACTCAACAGAAAGCAATACACATTCTCCCCCAAACAACGCGATAATAAGAACGAAACAAACAGAAGAGCAAGAGAAAAAGCGTAAATGAGAAAAGAACAATAAGCATACAAACAGAAAGAATAGCCCTCCTTTCGGCCCCTCCTTATCCCCCGCTTACGGCCGTCTCCCAGCTGATGCGATGCCGTCTGAGTGCCAGCTGCCGACCAGAGGGTCTTCGGGGTGAGTGTTCATTAGTGCCTCGGGAGGGGGGCGTGGCTGGTCGTGGGCGTGAGAGCGGATGTATTTTCGCGCGAGGGGGGAGGGGAGGGCTTGGGAGAGGATAGAGGGAATAGGGATAGTGAAGGGGGAGGGGAAAAGGGGTAAGAAGAGGGACGAAGGGGAAAGGGGGTGAGAAGAGAATGGGAAAGGAGGTAGGAAGAGGATGAAGATGGTGGAAGGGAAGGGGAGGTGGAAGGGGGTGGGAAGAGGATGAGGGAGAGGAGGAAAGGGGAAAGTGAGGGTCGAGGGGAGGGGAGGGAGGGAAAGGACGAAAAAATAAACGAAGGTTAAGGGAAAGGGGGAGAAGAAAGACGAGGGAAAGGAGGGGAAAAGGGGGAGAAAAGATGGACGAGGAAGAGGGAGGGGAACGGGGGGTTGTGGGCAGACGGGAATATCTCTGCAGGAAATGGAGCATGAGGCTTGGGAAGAGTGTTTTGCAGTGGAGGGTGAAGGGAAAAGGGGAAGAGAAACGAAGGGAGGGAGCGATTTGCTAGAAAGGAAGATAGATATCTCTCCAGGATAAGGTGGAGGACACTGGGTAAGGAGAGGTGGGTGGAAAAGGGTAGGGAAGGAGGGCCGGAGGAATGGGAGGGAGGGGGGGCGGAGGAATGGGAGGGAGGGGGGATCGGAGGAAGGGAGGAATAGGAGGGAGGGAGGGAGGGTCGGAGGAAGGGAGGAATGGGAGGGAAGGGGGGTCGGAGGAAGGGAGGAATGAGAGGAAAGGGGGTAGGAGGGTCGAGGGATGGGAGGAAGGGGGTCGGAGGAAGGGAGGAATGGGAGGGAGGGATTGGATGAACGGATGCAAGGAAATGTATTATCATCCCATCGGAAGGAGGGGGAAGGGAAGGGGTTGGGGGGGGGTCGAAGTTGGAGAGACTCGGGGAGCGAGACTTTTGATGTAGAATTTATATGCAAAACGAATTACGGCGCTTTCCTTACTTCTCTGTGGAGGGGAACTTTTGAAGAAGGCACACTGATGCTGAATCAATGTTTGATGTACTTGTGGAATCGCTCTCTCTCTCTCTCTCTCTCTCTCTCTCTCTCTCTCTCTCTCTCTCTCTCTCTCTCTTTCTCTCTCTCTCTCTCTCTCTCTCTCTCTCTCTCTCTCTCTCTCTCTCTCTCTCTCTCTCTCTGCCTGAATCATCTTGTATGCTACGTATTAATGTTCTCTCCCTCATGGAGACGACACTTACGGGCGCAGTAGATTCGTACTTGCTGTTTACAAGGGGCGTGTTCAACAGAGTCGGCGAGGGCGGCTCTCCATGGAAGGATACGCTCACGCCGAAGAG